>NW_007377598.1:218853-263494 GCF_000475195.1 Diaphorina citri
ATAGTTATGTAGGTGCTGCTTTCAGACATTCTGAAGGTGGCTCCCCTGATATCCTCATCTGCAGTAACTCTAACAATAATAATGGCTTCAGGTTGGAATTTATTGAGAGCTCTCAATGGATACAATAGATACTAATGGATTGGAAGTGTCTCGTGATTTAAGATCATAAACATACGTAGGTATAGGACGTGGTAATCCTAACCTAGGCTAAAAGCGTTTTATGATGTTACAAACAGAGGCAGCGGGTCTCAAACTGTGGTAAACTTCGAGATAAATACATAATTGCATACCTGGTCGAGTAGGTATCACACTGGCCTTACACACTTGATGTCTCGGGTTCTAAGTTTTTTCGGCTTTGTGCCTGAAATACGGGGTGCACTCAGCCTCGTATCGAGCAGCCACAAATGGCGGAATCACCAGAGAAGAAACATTGTAAAGACATGATAGACTCTTGAGTGGAAGCTAACCACTAGGCGAACACCGGAGGCATTCTCTACCACTTAACCCTTAGAGCTCCATTATTATGTGGTCAAATTCTCAAAAGAATGAAATTCCATACCTCGGCTGGGATGGAACCCACGCCCTCCTGTTTACCAGGCAAGCGTCTTGACCACTACGCCACCAAGGAAGGTGTGTAGAATAATGTGTAACCACTAGGCGAACACCAGGGGCATTCTCTACCACTTAACCCTTAGAGCTCCATTATTGTGTGGTCAAATTCTCAAAAGGATGAACTTCAATGCCTCGGCTGGGATGGAACCCACGCCCTCCTGTTTACCAGGCAAGCGTCTTGACCACTACGCCACCAAGGAAGTTGTGTAGAATAATGTTGCAGAGGAGACACTTACAGCTATGACAGCTCCTCCAGATGTGTTCATAAGAATCAGAGTCAGTGTTTAAGAAGAAGTTTCTTTATTTCTAACTTTAATTTACTCTTACATTTTTTTTAGAATTGTATTTTTAACAGCAATATATTTTCTTGTTTTTGCGTTGTCTCAAACCGGCAGTTATAAAGTAGACTTGTGATATTTTGTATGGGCGTTTTAGAGAGAAATATCGTTTCTTATACAATATCTCTATGCACTACAGCCCCCGTATCGCATGTTAGCCACCTAAGTCCTATATTTACTTATTGGTTTCTGGCATATGTTTGATATTTCGATGTTTCATTACACAAATACACACATGTTCAGGGCTGTTCTCAGAATAATCGAACTGGCTAAGTCCAATGAGCTCCTATAACCTTAAATTTTGATTTACGTCAAACGCGACAAACGTCAAAACAAAATCTATTGTTATAACCTTAAGGGAGTTTCGACTGGCCTTTCAGCTCAATCTTGGATAGACCGTTACCCGGAATCGGGCTACCGATATGGTAATCCTCCTCGCAGCAATTTTTTAGAAGCAAGTGAAATAAGAATGCTATAGGTAGTTTTAGCTCCGGCACAACAACTTTATAACAAATACACATATATTCGAAGGCAAAATCCAAGGAAAGAAGACAAGAGGACGACCAAGGAAACAATACTTCAAAGACATGCAGGAGTCCATGAGATGTACATCATTCAGTGAATTGAAGAGTGTGGCGAACAACAGAAATGAGTGGCTTCACAGACAAGGCCTAGCCTTTAGATATTGATGATGACCTATCTATGTTTACCTATCCCTGAAGATTTTAGCTCCCAGCCTAGTTAGCTTGGAGGGACCGCCTGGAATTTTTTGAAGAAGTCTGGGTCAAATGGGACCCCAGATGAGCCTCCCCTGTATACATTTTATTATTTTTGTGTGGATTTTCTCTATTTTTCTGCACAAAATCGAAGCGCAATTAAAGTGTGAAACTGTGAAGTGTGCACGAATGCAAATTAATGATTAATTTATAAGTTAGGTACTTCTCATGTCATTGGTGTAAAATTGTAAATGAGCTGCAACCCATATCATAGGTGTAAAATTGAAAATGAGTCATCTTATAAAACTTGAAACAAGTTGGATAATTTGATATTTTACAGCGGGATCTTATTGAGGGCGTTAAACAGGGAAAACAAATGATCTTGGCGCCTGCACTAATTTTGCATTTTGTTTTGTGTAAATGAGTTGTCCATGAAGTTACGTATAAGTACCTACAGTAAAATTGTACTTAGTATAAGAATTACAATCAGGTACTTAGTCTAGGAATTCTTTCGAAAAGCAAAAGAAGTGAATTTGACATCTCCACTAATCTTGATAACAAAAGAAGAGATTTTGGCTTCTACTATACTATAATAGTCTACCAGATGATCAAGGCAGGACCGAATGACTTGAAGTTTGGAGTAAATCCTGCCAACAGTTATACCGTGTCATGTGACGGGTCTTAAAATTTGCCTAACTTCGAGGGTTTCCAAAATCCTGTATGTATGTATGTATATGTGGTACCAATTATATTACTACTAGTTCTGTGAACTTGTAGACCTCACTCAGATTCTTTTGCCCAAGCTGAGAAGAAGGTACAAATGAATGCTACATATTCACATGTATTAAATTAGAACAGAAGGAGTACGTCTTACGTAATAAAAAGGACAGAGAACAGGTTTTATTTAATGATCTTGGCGCCTGCACTAATTTTGCATTTTGTTTTGTGTAAATGAGTTGTCCATGAAGTTACGTATAAGTACCTACAGTAAAATTGTACTTAGTATAAGAATTACAATCAGGTACTTAGTCTAGGAATTCTTTCGAAAAGCAAAAGAAGTGAATTTGACATCTCCACTAATCTTGATAACAAAAGAAGAGATTTTGGCATCTCCACTAGCATAATTTACATATTTTGGTAGCATAATTTACATATTTTGGAAAAGGGAATTTGACCTTAGCATAATTTACATATTTTGGAAAAAGGAATTTGACCTTTCAAATAATTTTGTGGATTTTTCTTTTTCTTCTTCTTCTTCCTCCTCCTCTTCTCTCTTCTTCTTATTTTTTTTTTTCTCTTCTTCTCCTTTTAGACCTTCTTAGTTTTTCAAAGTAATTTCCAAACATTTCGTTGAGGAGGCAGTTAATCTGGGGAAATTGATCGAACAGAGAGACGTCAAAGATTTAGAAGATTTTGCATTTGTCTGTTGATCATGGACGACCTACGCTAGATTCGAACCAGACAACCATGAGACTATCGGCGGAAATCTTTGGACCAATAGTTGCCACCTCAGATGCTGTAGACCAGCCATTCTTAACCTATGGTCCGTTACCTACCGAGAATTGGGGTCTTAAAAAAAAAGAAAAAAAAAATTCCCTCTTTTTAGAAAAAAACACAAGGGTATACGTACAAGGGTCATAAATGCGATAATCTATCTATTGCCATCTTCAAAAGTTTGAGACCAAAGTTTTTGCATCTGACTGTACAAGTATATGTATATTCTGTTCCAAAGTTTTTGCATCTGACTGTACAAGTATATGTATATTCTGTTCCAAAGTTTTTGCATCTGACTGTACAACCCATCTAAATCTATCTACAGAGTGTTTCAAAAGTCCGGGGACCCCTGAATATTTTTTGAACGGCTAAAGATGGGAAGCTGAAATTTAGGGTAGTGATTTGCCCTAAATCACCAATGTATGGAAAAGTATCTTACAAGTGTAATAGCCAATGGAAAAGCAGAATTTTTAATTTGGACGAATCATATCGAAATATGGAATTGTAAATACTTTTCCATACTTTGGTGATTTAGATTTAGGCCACTGGACGTTTGCTCCGAGAACAAACGTCATGCGTTTAAAATGAGTTAGCCCTGGCCGGGAATCGAAAATGCCCTGTGTTTATGATAAAGTTCGCCCCGGGTAATAAAAGTAAGTAATTTCAATCTGCTTATTTCTATAAAAGTAAGTAATTTCAATCTGCTTATTTCTATAAAAGTAAGTAATTTCAATCTGCTTTCGTACCCTGTACAAGAGCCATTATCTTGGAGGTTAATCAAAATCCAAAATCCCCGCCAGGTAAAAACTCCGTCCCTCTCCGCCCCCGGAGTTGAAAGTTGTCGGGGTTGTTTTTAATACCACACAAGGGAATTGCATGTTTGGCCGCCGTTAGCGGTAATCATAGGGTTGAAGTCATTAGGTGAACATAAAGCAGAAAGGTGAAGTATAAAAAAACGATTTTGATTTGTATGTGCTTCATATACCTGCCAACCCCCAGGGTTCGATCAAAATGGGCACATGAAGGAACCTTGAGGTACCCTTCTTGGTACAAATAAATCTCCACCTCCGGTTATCAATTGAAAATATAACTGACATTTTGTAGAGGAGCGAGATTTCTGGTGGGGTAAGTGGGTGTTCGGTTCAAAACTGGATGATAAACTAAGGTTGGTTATAGGTAAAAGAGAAAATGTCGATGGTGCTGGGCATATCTGGGTTAAAATCAATTATCTCTTTCTGTTTAGACGAAAGAACCTTGCTTTACGATTACGACCTATACCTATTCAGATCTATTGTGGGCAAAACTTTCCCAGAAATCAGCATAAATATTTGGGTGAGCTATGTGTAATTAAAGCCGTCTTTGCTTCCTCCTCCCGTTGTTTCCTGACGGAAGTTACGGAATTGGTGTGACGGATCCCTAGTGAATTTTCCAGTCAACACTGAAGGCTATAGGCACCACGATGTCTAATATGATATAGGTAGGTACCTACATATTTATTATAATGTATAGGGTGAACCAAGTTTGTGGAATATCATGAGTCATTAATAATAAAGCTCTTAAAGCTTAAAGCCCATTTTATGAACGAAAATTCTCGCTCTCAAGTCTCAAGAGAGAAGTAGAGAAGAACACTCAGTATCATGAGATTCGGATATAGACCATCCGGAGATGTCCTACACCTGAGCGCGAGCGCCCTTAAAGTAGAATCAGAAGAAGATAAAGGACAAAAAGAAAATGAAGAAAACAACGAATGTTTCCAAAGGTTCATCTTTTGGTACACTCTTTTCCGCTCAACCTTGAGCGCTAGGCCGCCTCTCTTAGGCTTATACTTCCACAGGCTTACATATGAACCTCAAAGGCTTATATTGGCCAACGAGAGAGAGAGAGAGGAATAGAAATGAAAGAAGAAGAGGAAATGGTGAGAATGGGCGGGAGGGAAATGAGAGACTCCCCAGAAGGAAAGAAAAGGGAAACGGTGGGAGTTGAAAAGGAAGAGAGAGAGAAAGTGGAAGACTGAGAAATAAAGAGAGATAAAAACAGAGAGAAAGAGGAGTGCAATAGAGAAATTGGGAGAGCAAGTGAATAGAAATGAAAGAAGAAGAGGAAATGGTGAGAATGGGCGGGAGGGAAATGAGGGACTCCCCAGAAGGAAGGAAAAGGGAAACAGCGGGAGTTAAAAAGGAAGAGAGAGAGAGAAAGTGGAAGAGTGAGAAATAAAGAGAGATAAAAACAGAGAGAAAGAGGAGCGCAATAGAGAAATTGGGAGAGCAAGTAATAAAAGGGAGAGACGAGAAAGAGGAAGAAAGGAGAAGAAAACTTGAAAAGGGAGGGAGAAGGAGAAGAAAACTTGAAAAAAGAGAGAGGGAGGGTGTTGTAAGGAAACATATTATTACAACTTTTTCAACTTGTTTTCCAAGTACTACCTAACCTTTCTCATTCTGCCGCCAGTGCTATGTTGACTCGGCTTACTGCCGAGCCAACGTCTTTTTCTACGCTCGCCGTTTTTGCTTCCCGTCGTTTCTTTCCTCCCGCCATTCCTTTGCTATCCTACGGTCCTGTCCTCCTCGTGCCTTGCGAAGCTTTCCAGTGCCTTGCGGACGCTGGGAAACTGTACCATCCGGTCGAATCCGGGTGGCAGAGAAGTAGAATCGGATAGAAAGTCGGAAAACCCAGCCTTTCCGAGAACGATCATTATAAAGGTACTGTTTAAGACAAAGTTCGCTCCTGGTGGAAATCGACATCGCGAACTAGCAGTTAGGCTTGCAAGGCAGGTAATCTTACCTTCCAAGCTAACCAGGCGGGCTTGCATTACCATTGGTATTGGTATGTAGGTAATGAGATGTTATGACATCCAAATCTTTGCGAAATAGGTATGATAAGTTGTAAAAGTGTGTCCAAACATGTGTGGACACACCTTGAGGTTGTTTTCAAGAACGCAGCCCCAGCTGATGGGACACCCTGAATGAAAGCCTAGTCTACATGCATAGCTAACAATTTCCTGACTTATTTTTCACGCAAAATGGAAAACTGCACGCTTATCAGCCTCTAGCTATCAGCCATAAAAAAAAAAAACTTTTTCTAATAAGGGCACCTAGGGTATAGGCCTATTCTAGGCAGGTTTCAAGCAGGCTTTTCGCTCTGGAAATTATTCACAATTTCACATTAATATGAAAGTAATTTTTTTTCCATTTCAAGTAGGTATTTTCATGTCGATGTCGAGGTACTCAGAATTTTATGAGTAATCACTCCATCAAGAAAAGAAATGCTGAAATGCTAGTAGGCAATTAATTACCTATTGCCTTCTAATGGAAATTTTTACTATTACCTGTTATTTCTGCTAATTTATGCTTTCTATTTAAAAAGCCTACCTTTTTAATACTCTTACAGTTATGAGTAGGTAGATACATTTAAAAATATTGGGCACTTAGGGGAGAGCTATTTCAAAATTTTATTGAGTAGAAAGTTACCTCGTTGACCTAATTTTGAGAGCGAGAAAAAGAGAATGCAGAATCCTCTACTTTTAATCAAACCATGAAAAATCTACTTCTCTAAAATGGACCCAAATTACTAATTCAAATCGCCAAAATGGACCCAATGTCAAAACTTGGCTACCCAAATCAAGAATCCCTCAAAACTGAAAATGGACCCAAATTATGATGGAGATGTCAAAATTTGTCAAAACATTGTCCCCCCATCCATCATTTTATTTCATAATATCTGTTTTAAAGGCTGACTAAATGTTCAAAGGCTGATGGTTGTCGCTTCAGTAGTCAACACTCTTATATCGTGTCTATTGTACCCAAGATATGTCTTGAAGACAAGAAGCCAACCATGGAATAGTTGACGTTCTTTTGAAGTCATCGGTCTGCAAAATCTATTCTTTTGTAGGTATTACTACTTTGTTTTCAGTGATCGGTTAAAACGACCAACTATCTATAGATTCTGAAGTGTTAAAGAACCTTAAAGCTAGAAAGGAAGAGGTAGGTTAACTTCCATCGGATAATATGGAGTGGTGAAATGAACACATCCACTAATGATTTTTTATTTATATCAAAAAAAGGAGGGTGATAGTGTCTTGAAGAAGGCTCATGCAAAAAAAAGAAGAAGGCTTATGAAGATTGTCAACAAGCAAAAGTAAGTACCTATCTCAAGAGACTTTTCGAGAAATAATAAATACGAGAAATAATGCGATTAATAGAGATGTTATAATGTCAATAAAAATGTAAATAATATAACTATTAGAGCTATGAAAGGTAGTTATTCAGTAAAAGTTCGTTATAAAAAATTAAAGAAGAACTTTTTTTTTTTACAAAGGATGTCAAAATTAAATAAATTCATTAATAACATTAATAATTAAAGAGAAAAAATTCAAATTACCTTTTTTTCCGTGAATTAGTAGCTCCGTCACATCATCAGGAATAAAAAATCCACTGAAAGTTCCAGTCAATTTAAACTTTACAAAAAAAATCAACTTTTGAGACAATAATTAAAGAAGAAGAAAAAATTCAAATTACCTACCTTTTTTCCGTGAATTGGTAGCTCCGTCACATCATCAGGAATAAAAAATCCACTGAAAGTTCCAGTCAATTTAAACTTTACAAAAAAAATCAACTTTTGAGACAAAATTAACAAAAAATAATAAAAATAAAGTAGGTACTTTTTTCAAGTCAAAAATAATCGTTATAAAAAATTAAAGAAGAACTTTTTTTTTTTACAAAGGATGTCAAAATTAAATAAATTCATTAATAACATTAATAATTAAAGAGCTCCTGTTTGGTAATGTCTTTTGAATCTTTACGTAGTTTGCTTACGTTGAAGGAATCAGTTGAGTCACTCCGTTCATATTGTTGTACATCCTCGTTGTCAATGGTGTATGAATTCCTGGAATCATTTCTATACTCTTGTTTGGTAATGTCTTTTGAATCTTTACGCAGTTTGCTCACGTTGAAGGAATCAGTTGAGTCACTCCGTTCATATTGTTGTACATCCTCGTTGTCAATGGTGTATGAATTCCTGGAATCATTTCTATAGGCTATTTTTGGCTAGACATTCATAGTCATAGGCTATACTTTTTAGGTAGGAAGGTAGATGGAAATTAAGTCCTGATAATATTTTTTGTTCTCTCTCTCTCTCTCTCTCTCTCTCTCTCCGTCCTAGTCTCTTCCCTTTTTATCAGCATTCTCTTTCCCTCTTCTTCTTCCCACCCCCTACACTCTCTTTCGTTTCCTCATTTTCTTCCTCTTCCTTTTCCTCTCCTCCTCTTCCTCCTATTATCTTTCTCTTCCTCTCTCTCTCTCTCTCTTTCTCTTCCTCTCTCTCTCTCTCTCTCTCTCTCTCTCTCTCTCTCTCTCCTTCCCTCTCTCTCATTTTCTCCTCTTCCTTTTCATTCTCCTCCTCTTCCTCCTATTATCTTTCTCCCCCTCTCTCTCTCTCTCTCTCGTCTCTCTTACCATGCGACGCAGTTGGTCTTCATCTTGAATGATGGAAATGTCCGAGACGATATCCGCCATCTTCTACTTCTCGTCTGAAAACAAAATGGAGGACAAGAAAAAACCGTTAGAAATAAGAAACAAAATGGAGGACAAGAATTACGTTCTTTTTTGTACAAATAAAACGATAGGTAAAAAAAGGACATAACAGATAACGAAGAAAAGAAAAAATTAATGATAAGACGTCAGCAGTTACAGTTCCCTCTATCAAACCTCTTAGATCGAGATTGGATTGTCTCAGGATTGAGTTCAATCCGAGGTTTGACCTGGGTATTAACCATAGGGAAATCCTCGTTTCATCTCAATCCCGAGTTGGTCCCAGCTCCCAGCATTAAAAAAAATTGACCCGATTACATTACTTGCCTTCCTATAGGATAAGGAAAGTAAAAAGGGCTATTGGCAACTAGGTAGTACCTACATAGTCTTTTACTGTATAAAATACGTCTGTAGAGCCGGACCTCAAAACTTTTCACATCAATTTGACCAATTTTACTGGGTGGTCTCAGGCGCTCTAAATCACATGATGAATTGTGAAGGTCAAAAACTAAACACCAGTGTGGGGGCGTTAAGGAAATAAGATACACAGACTGTGGCGAAGTTTTAATTTATTTGCAAACAAGATCTTGTATCCTCGAGATGATAGGTTGTCTGCTTGTCAGTCAAATATGCGAATCAGATCAGCATATATTATGTAAATAGATACCTATAGGATATAATACCTATACCCTGTACCGTCTTTATAACGGCAGCATAGGACTGAAAAGAGTGAAAAGTCTGCAACTAAAAATATTTGTACATATTTAGGCCCGCAATTAGAGTATAAATATAAAAAATATGTACATAAATATGATAGAATACCTTTACATTGTTCATATTACATGCATAGGACTGAAAAGTCCTTTTGAGCAATTAATTTTATTGTTAATCCAATGTATCGACAAAAGTTTGCACGCCTATTTCGATCACAAAATATGTTTCAACCTTTCAACGGATGACTTTCTTGTGTTCTCGTGTTGACCCAGCAGCTCCCATTCAACGAGGCATTATGTCCCTTTCTCGTCCATCTGTTGGGGGAATATACTACAAAATGGGCATGCTACAACACAGACCACACGAGTCCCAGTAGCAAACAGCGACGAAACACTTGGCCTTGAGAAAGTCCTCAGCAACACTTTGTATAAAATCTATGACTGTGCTATTTGTATAACGTATGTCTGAAATTATTCATGCAATTGGACAATAATTTATGACTGTTCAATTCAAAACCTGTTGCTGTATCAATACTCAGACAAATACTCGCTCGTAAATATCGCAATGTGTCTGTGTCAATAGGAATTAATGAAATAAAGCTCGGAGATTTGATTTGAAACAGGCCTTTAGCCTTGTTCAGATGTTCAGGGCCGTATTCAGACGGAGGACGAATTCTTTACTGGGTCAGACACCAAATTTCATCAAAATCGGAAAACCCGTACGAGAGTTACGGTTAAACGAACAGACAAACAAAAGGAAAAACTATTAACCATTTTCCTTTGGTTCACACATGGTCGACGGGCCGTCGATCCACATCGATTAACATTCACATCGATCGACAGCCATCGACCATAATCAGAGTAGGATTGCTCTAAGTAGGAACTGGTTCAAGGAACTCTAGGACTCAGAAAAAGAGGACTACGGTTTCCCCGTAGGACCTAATCGATCCCAAAATCTAATAATGAGACCAAGTTTTACCGAAGTTTATTAAATTATGACCCAGTTAAGGTAGATCCATTATATACTTGGAAATCATGACCCATCAGGCTGGAATTACGGGCCAAAACCCACTAGTTGAGAATTATACCTACCTCGGTGGTGTAGTGATCAAGGCGCTCGCCTGGTAAACAGGAGGGCGTGGGTTCAATCCCAGCCGAGGTATGAAATTTTATCCTCAATAAAATTTGAGAATTTGACCACAATAATTATATAGTAGTAGACTACTGCTGGAGTAAAGGGACTTTTCAGTCCTATGCGAGCAGTATAAATAAGCACTATTATTATTATAAGATTATAACCCAGATTTCTTACCATCTGTTTAACAGATATGATTTCTTCTACACTAAAAACAGCATCTGGTAAAGTTCAACCATTAAACCAATGATTATATACAGGCGATTTCCTCTTTTCTCTAATTGATTGGCATTTAACCTAACCTTGAACAGGTAGAGTAGGTGTTTAATACTAGGGCAAGTGAGCTCAGGCAGGTATTCGCAAATTATCCAACGAACGAAATGAGTTTCAACTTTTACCTCGTTTTTCTTTGGTTATTATTATTTTTTTTATTTTTTATTTTTTTGAAGAGGTTCGACAGAGGGAACTGTAACTTCTAAGGTCTTACAGTCCCGAAATCGAAGAGAGAAGGAAGACAGGAGAGGAGAAAGCCAGCCGTTCCGAGAACGAACATTATCCCATCAGGATAAAATCCGCCCCGGGCGGGAATCGAACCCGGGACGAAAGCCAGCCGTTCCGAGAACGAACATTATCCCATCAGGATAAAATCCGCCCCGGGCGGGAATCGAACCCGGGTCTAGCGCGAGCCGTTCCGAGAACGAACATTATCCCATGAGGATAAAATCCGCCCCGGGCGGGAATCGAACTCGCGGCCTAGCGCTTACAGGATAAAATCCGCCCCGGGCGGGAATCGAACCCGCGGCCTAGCGCTTATAACCCGTTCCGAGAACGAACATTATCCCATCAGGATAAAATCCGCCCCGGGCGGGAATCGAACCCGCGGCCTAGGTGTTCCGAGAACGAACATTATCCCATCAGGATAAAATCCGCCCCGGGCGGGAATCGAACCCGCGGCCTAGCGCTTCCATCGAGAACGAACATTATCCCATCAGGATAAAATCCGCCCCGGGCGGGAATCGAACCCGCGGCCTAGCGCTTACAAGGTAGACGTCAGGATAAAATCCGCCCCGGGCAGGAATCGAACCCGCGGCCTAGCGCTTCGTTCCGAGAACGAACATTATCCAGGATAAAATCCGCCCCGGGCGGGAATCGAACCCGCGGCCTAGCGCTTACCGCCTCGAGAACGAACATTATCCCATCAGGATAAAATCCGCCCCGGGCGGGAATCGAACCCGCGGCCTAGCGCTTACAAAAGCCAGCCGTTCCGAGAACGAACATCATCCCGTCAGGATAAAATCCGCCCCGGGCAGGAATCGAACCCGCGGCCTAGCGCTTACAAGGCAGGCGCGCCACCAACCAAGCTAACTAGGCTGGCGCGATTACAAAATCTCCCACTGAAGAAATCTCCCTCAAAATGAGCTCTAACAAAATTGTACCAACTAAGCTGACTAGGCTGGCTATTAATTATCTTGATTTCAACCCTACTGTTTACCATCTTCCTCCGGACAAAGGATAAAATCCGCCCCGGGCGGGAATCGAACCCGCGGCCTAGCGCTTACAAGGCAGACGCACTACCAACTAAGCTAACTAGGCTGGCCTTTTTTTGGTTCAATAGGTTGTTTGATTTTTTTTCCTTTACAAATCTAAATAAAGAACTATACTAGCAGACATCTTGGGCTGCATTATGAAGAGATCTAACATTGTAAAGCCAACACATACCTACTTACTGCACATATGTATCAGTAATAGTATGTAAATGAAAGTATGTACCTACCAGTATGTATTTTATGTACAGCTATTTATGCATATTATGTACAAGTATGTATGTAATATTGTAAGATGTATAAGTAAGTGTGTATATTATGTATGTACTATGTATATGAAGCCACGGTACAGTATGAGTCACACTTGCCTTAGTCTACACCAGAGCACCACATACATTGGCCAAGTATGGTCATCAACATTATGGTTCTACTGTGAGGTGTTGGTCCATGAAACTCGAGTCTGTCCTTCTGAGTTTCCCGTCCTTTCTTCTTTCTTTACGAACGAAGCGAGCTCTGAGTTTTGACTTGGGATTAAATGGGGTTGAATTGTGAAGTGTTTCGCACATCGAAGCGTTTTCTTTGGCCAGCCATTCACTATCAGGTAGACCTGATCAGGTCCGCCTGTCAGGTCTACCTGATAGTGTGTGTGCTCATCAAGTAGACCTGACAGCCGGAGCTGATCAGGTCTACCTGACAGTGAGTGGCTGCCCTTTCAGAGATTTGATAGAGGGAACTGTAACTGCTAAGGTCTTATTGTATCGAAAGCGAAGGGAAAAGGAAGGCAGAATAGAAAGCCGTTCCGAGAACGAACCTTACCATCAGCAACGGTCGAGAACCCACCAAGCCCAGCGCTTACAAGGCGGAGTACCTTCCAAGCTAACTAAGCTGGCTCACTGAGCCACTGGCTTTTTTTTAAGAGGTTTGACAGAGGGAACTGTAACTGCTATGGTCATATCGTTCCGAAATCGAAGAGAGAAGGAAGACAGGATAGGAGAAAGCCAGCCGTTCCGAGAACGAACATTATCCCATCAGGATAAAATCCGCCCCGGGCGGGAATCGAACCCGCGGCCTAGCGCTTACAAGGCAGACGCACTACCAACTAAGCTAACTAACTTTTAAAAGTGCGATAATAAGTTGTAATAATATCCACTTAATAGTTGTGAGATAATGTTACGTATAGGTACCTGCCACTGGCTTTGGAAGCTAACGCATTCAACGTGTTACTGCAGCCGGCAACTAACTTGCTCCAAATGAGTATTTAAAATTACATAGTTATGTAGGTGCTGCTTTCAGACATTCTGAAGGTGGCTCCTGATATCCTTATCTGCAGTAACTCTAACAATAATAATGGCTTCAGGTTGGAATTTATTGAGAGCTCTCAATGGATACAATACTAATGGATTGGAAGTGTCTCGTGATTTAGGATCATAAACATACGTAGGTATAGGACGTGGTAATCCTAACCTATAGGCTAAAAGCGTTTTATGTTGTTACAAACAGTGTAATCTTGAGGCAGCGGGTCTCAAACTGTGGTCAACTTCGAGATAAATACATAATTGCATACCTGGTCGAGTAGGTGTCACACTGGCCTTACACACTTGATGTCTCGGGTTCTAAGTTTTTTCGGCTTTGTCCCTGAAATACGGCGTGCACTCAGCCTCGTATCGAGCAGCCACAAATGGCGGAATTACCAGAGAAGAAACATTGTAAAGACATGATAGACTCTTGAGTGGAAGGCAACCACTAGGCTAACACCGGAGGCATTCTCTACCACTTAACCTTTAGAGCTTCATTATTATGTGGTCAAATTCTCAAAAGGATGAAATTCCATGCCTCGGCTGGGATGGAACCCACGCCCTCCTGTTTACCAGGCAAGCGTCTTGACCACTACGCCACCAAGGAAGGTGTGTAGAATAATGTTGCAGAGGAGACACTTACAGCTATGACAGCTCCTCCAGATGTGTTCATAAGAATCAGAGTCAGTGTTTAGGAACGCCTGAACCGTTTATAGAACTTTAAGCAAATACAACCGTTTGGTCTTAAATAAAGAGTGATGCAAGCTGAAGTGGTGTGCTGTTATGAATATGCCTATATTAGGAAGTATTGTATTGTGCAGTACACAATGTGCTCTCCCCCACTACTTGTCCTCTACTATACCATAGGTAATAGTCTACCAGATAATCAAGGCAGGACCGAATGACTTGAAGTTTGGAGTATATCCTGCCAACAGTTATACCGTGTTTAAACAATAGATTTACCTACCAAGAATTGGGGTCTTTTTTTTTTTTAAAATGTTTTTTCCCCCCTCTTTTTAGAAAAAAAAACACAAGGGTATACGTACAAGGGTCATAAATGCGGTAATCTATCTATTGCCATCTTCAAAAGTTTGAGACCAAAATTGGACCTAAGTATGACCTGTCACTATACTAAAGGTATAAAAAAAACTAATATGAAAAGAGAAAACAAATAATAACAAACGACACCTAAAAAGAAAACATTACCAATAACAAATAATACCTAAACTGTAAAAATTTCCCTTGCTAAAGATATAGCAAAGGTTGAGTGCGAAGGTCAGCCCAAAGCAATCACCCTAGCTAGGGCTGATTAGCAATCACCCCAGGGCTGATTGTGAGGCTGACGAAAAACGTCGACCCCGTCTGAACATGGGAAAAGGTGAGGAAGAAGAAGAAGAAGAAGAAGGTTTTTTTAAAGAGGTTTGACAGAGGGAACTGTAACTGCTATGGTCTTATCGTCCCAAAAATCGAAGAGAGAAGGAAGACAGGATAGGAGAAAGCCAGCCGTTCCGAGAACGAACATTATCCCATCAGGATAAAATCCGCCCCGGGCGGGAATCGAACCCGCGGCCTAGCGCTTACAAGGCAGACGCACTACCAACTAAGCTAACTAGGCTGGCAGAAATTTCTTTATTTCTAACTTTAATTTACTCTTACATTTTTTTTAGAATTGTATTTTTAACAGCAATATATTTTCTTGTTTTTGCGTTGTCTCAAACCGGCAGTGATAAAGTAGACTTGTGATATTTTGTATGGGCGTTTTAGAGAGAAATATCGCTTCTTATACAATATCTCTATGCACTACAGCCCCCGTATGGCATGTTAGCCACCTAAGTCCTATCTTTACTTATTGGTTTCTGGCATACGTTTGATATTTCGATATTTCATTGGACAAATACACACATGTTCAGGGCTGTTCTCAGAATAATCGAACTGGCTAAGTCCAATGAGCTCCTATATAACCTTAAGGGAGTTTCGACTGGCCTTTCAGCTCAATCTTGGACAGACCCTTACCCGGAATCGGGCTACCGATATGGTAATCCTCCTCGCAACAATTTTTTAGAAGCAAGTGAAACAAGAATGCTATATTATTAAACGATTAGATCAAACTTTATTTACAGAATAAATATTTACAAATGGTAACATAATGTACATATATGTACAAAATAAAGTTTGATCAAGGGTGGGGTTAATGCCTATGGCATTCTCTATAGGTAGTGTTAGCTACATACCTATGTTTACCTATCCCTGAATATTTTAGCTCCCAGCATAGTTAGCTTGGAGGGACCGCCTGGAATTTTCTTAAGAAGTCTGGGCCAAATAGGACCGCAGATGAGCCTCCCCTGTATACATTTTATTATTTTTGTGTGGATTTTCTGTATTTTTCTGCACAAAATCGAAGCGCAATTAAAGTCTGAAGCTGTGGAAGTGTGCACGAATACAAATTAATGATTAATTTATAAGTTAGGTACTTCTCATGTCATTGGTGTAAAATTGTAAATGAGCTGCAACCCATATCATAGGTGTAAAATTGAAAATGAGTCATCTTATAAAACTTGAGAATAGTTTGATATTTTACAGCGGGATCTTTTTTTTTTTTTTTTTAGAAAACAAGTGATCTTGGCGCCTGCACTAATTTTGCATCTTGTTTTGTGTAAATGAGTTGTCTATAAAGTTACTTATAAGTACCTATACTACCTACAGTAAAATTGTACTTAGTATAAGAATTACAATCAGATACTTAGTCTAGGAATTCTTTCGAAAAGCAAAAGAAGTGAATTTGACATCTCCACTAATCTTGATAACAAAAGAAGGGATTTTGGCATCTCCACTAGCATAATTTACATATTTTGGAAAAGGGAATTTGACCTTTCAAATAATTTTGTGGATTTTTCTTTTTCTTTTTCTCCTTCTTCTTCTTCCTCGTTTTCTTCTTCCTCCTCCTCTTCTCTCTTCTTCTTCTTTTTTCTCTTCTTCTCCTTTTAGACCTTCTTAGTTTTTCAAAGTACCTAATTTCCAAACTTTTCGTTGAGGAGGCAGTTAATCTGGGGAAATTGATCGAACAGAGAGACGTCAAAGTTTTAGAAGGTTTTGCATTGAAATTTCAAAGCTCATCAAAATCGGACCAGGCAATCGCGAGTTATAGCGGAACAAATAAACAAACATCGAAACCAAATGCAAAATGGTCGAGTTAAAACATAGAACTTCACTTCGTTCGGTCAATTATCCCATCATCAAAATATAAAATATACACGAGAACTTGGTTAGACTGTTTCGACTGCGGGGTAAAGGGTCTTTTCAGTCTCATTCTGGCAGGATAAACAAGGTATATTCTATTCTATTCTAAAGTCCGGTATCATGAATGATGACTTCTGCACCTAATTCGCTTGCAACTCGTCACTTGCCCTGTGTAAAGAGGCTTTAGAATCATACTGTAAGTGCCCAGCCGACCCAAGTTGCCACTCCTCTGCCTAAACAATCCGTCTAGTGGCACCCCAATTATCTTAGGTGTTTTCATGGTTCATAATGTCTACACAGATCTATTACTATACATCGTAATCTATTACTGTAAGTACCTACCTAACACTTGAGTGCAAAGAATTTGGGACAGAAAAACTATTTGTATTGCCATTCTTTCACTGCAAAACACTACTCTTAAGGTAGAATCACACTAGAATCTATTTTATTTATTTTGGTTTTTAAAGTGTTTCATCGCCATTTTTATTTCGTAGCAATGAAACAACTGCTACATTAGACCAGGACTGCTTTTGATTTTTGTTATTCATTAATTTGTTATTCTGTTCCAAAGTTTTCGCATCTGACTGTACATGTACAAGTATAATTATATGTATATTCTGTTCCAAAGTCTTTGCATCCGACTGTACAAGTATATGTATATTTTGTTCCAAAGTTTTTGCATCTGACTGTACAAGTATATGTATATTCTGTTCCAAAGTTTTTGCATCTGACTGTACAAATATATGTATATTATGTTCCAAAGTTTTTGCATCTGACTGTACAAGTATATGTATAACCCATCTAAATCTATCTATATCAACTATCAAGAATATTCAACACTATTGTATGCTGGAATGACCGTCAAACACTCGTCAAGATAACTTGGTAAGCGGTTCTTAGACTTCTACACCAGGCGAGCGCCTTGACCACTACACCACCGAGGCGGGCTCGGAAATAAAGCTCGGAGATTTGATTTGAAACAGGCCTTTAGCCTTGTTCAGATGTTCAGGGCCGTATTCAGACGGAGGACGAATTCTTTAGAGGGTCATTAACCACTTTCCTTTGGTTCACACATGGTCGACGGGCCGTCGATCCACATCGATTAACATTCACATCGATCGACGTCCGTCGACCATGTATGGGCAGTTGGACACACCTTTAGGATCAGACGATCAGAGTATTAGGATTACTCTGAGTAGGAAGTGGTTCAGGGAAGTCTAGGACTCAGAAAAAGAGGTCAACGGTTTCCCCGTAGGACCTAACGATCCCAAAATCTAATAATGAGGCCAAGTTTTACCGAAGTTTATTAAATTATGACCCAGTTAAGGTAGATCCATTACTTGGAAATCATAACCCATCAGGCTGGAATTACGGGCCAAAACCCACTAGTTGAGAATTATACCTACCTCGGTGGTGTAGTGGTCAAGGCACTCGCCTGGTAAACAGGAGGGCGTGGGTTCAATCCCAGCCGAGGTATCAAATGTTATCCTCAATAAAATTTGAGAATTTGACCACAATAATAGTAGTAGCCTACTGCTGGAGTAAAGGGACTTTTCAGTCTTATGCGAGCAGTATAAATAAGCACTATTATTATTATTATATAGCTTTATTTCTCATATAATATGGTACATAGTAAGTTTCCAATTATGGGCTATTAATAGCAGACATAATTGTTGTTCATGATGTTGTTGCTTTGATGTGAAGTTAATGTGAGAGGAATCTTCTTAGCAGGCGACAGTTCTCAAGTAAGACAGATTTTTGAATTTTGTGGACGAGATATTGTGGCAGGTCAATCTTTTTTGTGTGGGTGTAGAAGCTTGGATGGATATTTGGATTCATTCATTTGGATCTGTAGCTATGCAATTTCTCCACCGGACTTGAATGTCTTCTATATGATTTTCATAGAGAGTCTCTATGATTTTCAAAGGTTTTGTTTTGCAGGTGATTATGCGCTACTAAAATCGCGCCACTACGCCTCCAATATGCGACAGGCCTTTTGCCGACCATTCATGCTCATGTGTGGCGGACAAAGCTTCAGACTTCTAGTGTCTCAGACGGTCTGACAGACTGAAATTTTAAGCTTTTTCCGCCACACACATTCCGGCGATTTCTTAGGCAGTCTGAGCGTGTGAGTGGCTGGTCTTATTTAACACCATATTTTGTGGTATGTCTGATGTGTGGTAGGTCTGAGACTGTGGTATGCCTCTGGTTGCCAAGAATTTGGATGTGGAGGAGTATTTCTATCTTCAGCAACAACTTTGGTTTCTTATGGTGATAGTGATCTCCCCTAGATTGAAATGTGTAGGACAGGACAGGAAAAGAATCTATGCGCTTGGTGACTTAGTCAATGTTACGTCAATAAATTAGATATTGTTCATAATGCTTATTTATGTGTTTGAAAAATACTAAAAAGTCTGGGGGAAATTTCATAGTGCTTATTTATTCTGTTGGAATAAGACTATAGTGTGTCCAGATCAATGTGACAGCAAAAAAATAGGCATTGTTGCCAAACATGTCACATGTGCAATGGTAGAGATTCTTTAAAAGGGGAAGGTATATTGCACAGTGCTTCCTCCGACAGTGAAACAAAGTCAGGTAAGGCGATATTCACCTTACCTGTCCTGGTGGTTGAGAATCTTTAAAAGGGGAAGGTATATTGCACAGTGCTTCCTCCGACAGTGAAACAAAGTCAGGTAAGGCGACCTTACCTGTTCTGGAATCCAACCTCTGAACTTAGAGCTACCATTTTAAAAGAGAGAGTTTATCAAAAATAGACCTTTACGTCAATTGCAACAATGTAAGGATTTCCTGCAATCTGATTGGTTCCTTCATTTTGGGTTGATGACTCATTGCTGTCATAGAGCTACCTCGGCATTCTAAAAGAGAGAGTTTATCAAAAATAGACCTTTACTTCAATTGCAACAACGTAAGGATTTCCTGCAATCTGATTGGTTCCTTCATTTTGGGTTGATGACTCATTGCTGTCACATTGATCTGGATGAACTATAAAGAGTCTGGCTCGGGGACTTTAAACAGGGAGGATAGTAGGATACCAACCTGCAAATTCCGTTGATATAAAGAAATAGCAAAGGTTGATGCGAAGGGCATCCACTGTTGAAAATTGTGTAGCCAAAACCAAATGTCAGCCCGATAGCCCTGAGGCTAATTGAGAGCCTGCTGAAAAATACCGACCTCGCGTGAAACTCTGAACACGGGGAAAGGAGAAGAAGAGGAAGAAGAATGAGGAGGAGGAGGAGGAGAAGAAGAAGAAGAAGAAGAAGAAGAAGAAGAAGAAGAAGAAGAAGAAGAACAAGAACAAGAAGAATAGGTCTAAAAAGTATAAAATGATTATTCTTCATCATCCCTGTAAGTACTTCTGTACTTTTAGGGACCATAACTTCTTATTATGTAATGTATTCTTGATTTAATTCATTTTTCATAGGTATTTCATTGTTATTTTCAGATAGTGATTTTGTATTTTTTTATTTCTTATACATATTATTGTGGTCAAATCTTCAAACAATAAGTTAGTATTGAGTTCAGAATTGCATACCTCGGCTGGGATTGAACCCACGCCCTCCTGCTTACCAGACGAGTGTCTTGACCACTACACCACCGAGACAGGCTATTCCATTCCACATACCTACTTACTGCACATATGTATCAGTATGTAAATGAAAGTATGTACCAGTATGTATTTTATGTATAACTATTTATGCATATTATGTACAAGTATGTATGTAATATGTATAAGTAAGTATGTATATTATGTATGTACTATGTATATGAAGCCACGGTACAGTATGAGTCACACTTGCCTTAGTCTACACCAGAGCACCACATACATTGGCCAAGTATGGTCATCAACATTATGTTTCTACCGTGAGGTGTTGGTCCATGAAACTCGAGTCTGTCCTTATGAGATTCCCGTCCTTTCTTCTTTCTTAATGAATGAAGCGAGTTTTGAGTTTTGACTTGGGATTAAATGGGGTTGAATTGTGAAGTGTTTCGCACATCGAAGCGTTTTCTTTGGCCAGCCAATCACTATCAGGTAGACCTGATCAGGTCCGCCTGTCAGGTCTACTTGATAGTGTGTGTGCTCATCGGGTAGACCTGACAGCCGGAGCTGATCAGGTCTACCTGACAGTGAGTGGCTGCCCTTTCAGAGATCTATCAAGAATATTCAACACTATTGTACGCTGGAATGACCGTCAAACACTCGTCAAGATAACTTGGTAAGCGGTTCTTACACCCGTATTTATGAACAAAAATTCTCGGTCTCAGATCAGTCTTAAACAAATTTTGGCCAATCAGATGTTTGGAATTGATGCTTGAGCACTTGCTGGAGAGCCAGCATTTTGTTCATAAATATGGGTGTAGACTTCTAAATTCTCTCTTTGCTTTCGGGACGATAAGACCCTAGCAGTTAGGGACAGGTCCTTCCACCAAACTTGTTCTAAAACTAAATAAATAATCACTAAATAAATAACTAAAGAAAAATCATGCAATTCCAGCTCTCTTTGCTTTCGGGACGATAAGACCCTGGCACTTAGGGACAGGTCCTTCCACCAAACTTGTTCTAAAACTAAATAAATAATCACTAAATAAATAACTAAAGAAAAATCATGCAATTCCAGGTCCTGACCCATCCAGATACCATTCACGTACAACTTAACTTCAATGATCAAATGATGCGTCTGTAACAACGTCGGCCT
Organism: Diaphorina citri; assembly: GCF_000475195.1. Classification (NCBI taxonomy): domain Eukaryota; kingdom Metazoa; phylum Arthropoda; class Insecta; order Hemiptera; family Psyllidae; genus Diaphorina; species Diaphorina citri. Next base: position 240,175 of record NW_007377598.1, read on the forward strand.
TGTACCTGCTGACGCTAGCAGTACGACTTCAAGAAGGGAAAAAAGTGACAGCATTTTGAGAAGTGCTACTTTAATAGGTTGTATGTTTGTAGGTACTTAACATACCTACCCGTATATTATGATCATCTTTATAGCCCACCACCATCAACAACAACAATTACCTTGATTACCTACTTATCTGATGTCAGATTTACTCTCTGGCTTATCCTAACCATTATCACAGTTCAGAACTATTTATCATCATTACTTTGATGCTAATCAAATCTATGCTGCAAATCTCCATTAAGGTACATAAAATACGCTTTAATTTTGTCATGTTCACTTTATCAGCCTGCCGGGGAGGCACGAGGCATTCTCTACCACCCAACCATTATGTCTAAGATTACACGAATCGGCAGTTCAGTCACGGGCTCGCTTGTGTACAGTAATATTCCGGTCCAGTTGGATTCATTCATTTGGATCTGTAGCTATGCAATTTCTCCACCTCGACTTGAATGTCTTTTCTATATGATTTTCATAGAGAGTCTCTATGATTTTCAAAGGTTTTGTTTTGCAGGGGATTACGCGCTACTACGCCTCCAATATGCGACAGGCCTTTTGCCGACCACTCATGCTCATGTGTGGCGGAAAAAGCTTCCGACTTCTAGTGTCTCAGACGGTCTGACAGACTGAAATTTTAAGCTTTTTCTGCCACACACATTCCGGCGATTTCTTAGGCAGTCTGAGCGTGTGAGTGGCTGGTCTTATTTAACACCATATTCTGTGGTATGTCTGATGTGTGGTAGATCTGAGACTGTGGTATGCTTCTGGTTGCCAAGAATTTGGATGTGGAGGAGTATTTCTGTCTTCAGCAACAACTTTGGTTTCTTATGGTGATAGTGATCTCCCCTAGATTGAAATGTGTAGGACAGGACAGGAAAAGGAACATAAATTCAACTCTCAAGTACGCGTAAGACTTGTTCAATATTAAATAGTCATATCCATATCTCCTCCATACATTCATTGAGCCAACAGTAATGTCCAAATATGGTCAATTGATCGATACTAGTTACAATTTCTGAGATCGATAACTTAGTCAATGTTACGTCAATAAATTAGATATTGTTCATAATGCTTATTTATGTGTTTGAAAAATACTAAAAAGTCTGGGGGAAATTTCATAGTGCTTATTTATTATAATATAAGATTGAATAAGACTAAAGAGTCTGGCTCGGGGACTTTAAACAGGGAGGACAGTAGGATACCACCCTGAAATTTCCGTTGATATAAAGAAATAGCAAAGGTTGAGTGCGAAGGGCATCCACTGTTAAAAATTGTGTTGCCAAAATCAAATGTCAGCCCGATAGCCCTAATGGGGCTGATTGAGAGCCTGCTGAAAAATACCGACCTCGCGTGAAACTCTGAACACGGGGAAAGGAGAAGAAGAAAACCTTTTTTTTTTTTAAAAAAAAAAAAGAAAAAAAAAAAAAAGAAGAAAAGGCATCCAGAACACACAGGAGACCATTGGGTTTCCCCTCGACCAGCTGCAGACACAGCGTATTGTCCGAGAATTCAATATGGCGCCAACGAATTCCCTCCTTATTCTATTCTATTCTATTCTATTCAAAACTTACTTGGCTTGATCATCCAGAACACACAGGAGACCATTGGGTTTCCCCTCGACCAGCTGCAGACACAGCGTATTGTCCGAGAATTCAATATGGCGCCAACGAATACCCTCCTTGTTGTATTCTTCCTGTTCGTATTGAAACACGTGCTGGTTGAAGTAGTACTGCAGGTGTTCGTTGGCGTAGTTGATGCACAGCTGCTCGAAACTACCAACGAAAAATTAAATGAAAGAAAAATTTTAGTTTGGAAAAAAATAAGCGGAAAGTAATTTAAGTAAAAAAATAATTGGAGTAAAAAGTACCGTAAAAAGTTAGAGAGCAACTAACTGCCAAAGAAAATTTGCGAAACAAAATTTGGTTGGACTGTGACAGCGAAAAATTTAGTAAAGAAAAAGAGTTTTGTTTTTTTGTTTTTTTTTTTTTTTTTTTTTTTTTTTTTTTTTTTTTTTTTTTTTAAGAGGTTTGACAGAGGGAACTTTAACTGCTATGGTCTTATCGTCCCGAAATCGAGGAGAGAAGGAAGACAGGATAGGAGAAAGCCAGCCGTTCCGAGAACGAACATTATCCCATCAGGATAAAATCCGCCCCGGGCGGGAATCGAACCCGCGGCCTAGCGCTTACAAGGCAGACGCACTACCAACTAAGCTAACTAGGCTGGCAGAAATTTCTTTATTTCTAACTTTAATTTACTCTTACATTTTTTTTAGAATTGTATTTTTAACAGCAATATATTTTCTTGTTTTTGCGTTGTCTCAAACCGGCAGTGATAAAGTAGACTTGTGATATTTTGTATGGGCGTTTTAGAGAGAAATATCGCTTCTTATACAATATCTCTATGCACTACAGCCCCCGTATGGCATGTTAGCCACCTAAGTCCTATCTTTACTTATTGGTTTCTGGCATACGTTTGATATTTCGATGTTTCATTACACAAATACACACATGTTCAGGGCTGTTCTCAGAATAATCGAACTGGCTAAGTCCAATGAGCTCCTATAACCTTAAGGGAGTTTCGACTGACCTTTCAGCTCAATCTTGGACAGACCGTTACCCGAAATCGGGCTACCGATATGGTAATCCTCCTCGCAACAATTTTTTAGAAGCAAGTGAAACAAGAATGCTATATTATTAAACGATTAGATCAAACTTTATTTACAGAATAAATATTTACAAGTGGTAATTGGTAACATAATGTACATATATGTACAAAATAAAGTTTGATCAAGGGTGGGGTTAATGCCTATGGCATTCTCTATAGGTAATAGGTAGTGTTAGCTACATACCTATGTTTACCTAGATTTTAGCTCCCAGCCTAGTTAGCTTGGAGGGACCGCCTGGAATTTTTTTAAGAAGTCTGGGACAAATGGGACCGCAGATGAGCCTCCCCTGTATACATTTTATTATTTTTGTGTGGATTTTCTGTATTTTTCTGCACAAAATCGAAGCGCAATTAACCGAATCTGGAGGTTGGTGGTTCGAGTCTAAGTCAAGTCATAAAAGTGTATTGATCGGGGAACGACATATTTTGTGATAAGCATGTGTACTTTACCTGAACTTCTGCCCTCGAGCATAAAAATTGAATATTACATCATTATGAGAAAATATCTCTTAATTACAAATGTTAAAACGAACCTTGACTGTTGAGGATAAAATCCATATCTCTCGGCTGGGATTGAACCTTCTCCGGAAGCTAGGCCGCGCGTTTGATTCCCGCCCGGGGCGGATTTCATCTTACAAGGTTCGTTCTCGGATCTTTCTCCTATCCTGTCTTCCTTCTCTCTTCGCATTCGGGACGATAAGACCTCAGCAGTTACAATTTCCTCTATGAAACCTCTTGAAAAAAAAAAGATCATTTTGGTCTGTGGCAGTGATCGTGTTAATATTGAACTAATACAGCGTGGATTGATCTAAGAAAAAAAATTGATACCTACTCAAATTTGCCCCCACTGTTATGTGTGAGTGTTCGTGATTCAGAGATCCAGGACCGAATTCAGGACATGGGAAGATGGGACAACTGAACATCGACTTTTTTTTAAGAGGTGATTGAGATAACAGACTGTGAAGAAAGGAGTATCGTTCCAAATCGAAGATAGAAGTTAGACAGGAAGAGAAGGAAGTTCTGTTGAGGATAAAGTTTGCCCCGGGCGGGAATCGAACCCGCGACCTAGTGCAAGGTAGGTGCGCTAACTGGCTGGTATAGAAGCTCCTATCCTAGCCAGCCTAGGATAGGAGAAAGCCGAACCTTACCTTCTTTTTTCTTCCCCCAAACCCCTTTCAGGCATTTTAACTCCGAAATGCCTGTTTAGAAGTTAGAACAGCCAGCCTAGTTAGCTTAGTTGGTAGTGCGTCTGCCTTGTAAGCGCTAGGCCGCGGGTTCGATTCCCGCCCGGGGCGGATTTTATCCTGATGGGATAATGTTCGTTCTCGGAAACGGCTGGCTTTCTCCTATCCTGTCTTCCTTCTCTCCTCGATTTCGGGACGATAAGACCATAGCAGTTAAAGTTCCCTCTGTCAAACCTCTTAAAAAAAAAAAAAAAAAAAAAAAAAAAAAAAAAAAAAAAAAAAAACAAAAAAAATCCTTTTTTCAATTTCGTTTTCGAATTTATTTTTTTTACCATTTAACATCAAAAAACATTAACCACGAAGACACTCAATACAAAGTTATTTACGATTATAATAAGGCTATTTTGGTCCCTGAAATTAGTTTTAATTTTAGCTTCTTCAAGCGCGGCATCTCTTCTACCGCTGACCGCGCCGCTTTGGATTTTTAGCGCTTTAGCCTGCTAAAAACCCCCTTTCATAGTGTTGCTTTTAAACGCCTCGTAACGACACTCTCCCAGCTTCTCCCGCCCTCTTACTAATCTAGTTTGAAAACCAGTTCTTAAAACACTCTATATTTTTGTGAACCTCTTTTTTATCAATACTAGAGTCGCCGCTCATCAGCCCACTGTCCAAGGAATCTTCACCACGCTCCAATCACAAACGAACTGACAAAAGACTTCAAGTTAACAACTACGCTAAACTCTTTAAAAGGACTACTTTCCGCTGCTGAAACTGACGAAGGTACTACGGCTGACAATTATAACCAGAAACAGGATTTGTAAAGTTGATAAATGGCCTCGCGCCCTCACGGATCAATAGCAGTGTATACCCCATCTTGGGTACAGTGCGTGATCTTAATAATACTAATTTCGTTATTTATTTATTTAATAACCGAATATTTAATTTGTAATTTTATGTAATTACCTATTAGTTATTTCCGTGATTAATAACTTTTAAATTTAAACGAAACGTTTTTGTTAGGTACCTACTTGGGTCCCAGTTTTTGCAGTGCCTTTACCGTTTTCAAAAGCGCCTTTGGGCGTCCTATCATTTTAAGTATTATTTAAACCATAACTTTCTATTTCTATAACTTGCTTTTGTTTCTTTTGTTAATAATTCCTATTCTAATAATCGACTTATCGTGATAACAATTATTCTTTTACTCAAACCAAGCGATACATATTTCTCCTATTCATTCATTTTTTAGATCAGTTGCATCAGAAATATCAGTGTTTTGGTGTGTGACAGTTTTCTTCATTGTGGAAATTTCTTCTCCGCTTCCGTCCATGAACATTTAATCAAAGGTAAGACAACTGGTTTGCCCTATTTTTACGTTTCCTTTATTCCTACCTCCGGTTGGTGTAGTGGGTCAAGGACGCTCGCTCTGGTTAACCGGGAGGCGTGGGGTTCAAATCCCAGCCGAGTATGGAATTTTATTCTCTCAAGATGATAAGATTGAAAAACCACAATAATAGTTAGCAGCCTTACTGCTGGAAGTAAAGGACTTTCCTCAGGTCCTATGCGACCAGATATAAATAAACCCACTATTATTATTTCTCTTTGGATTAAACCTTAAAAGCATTACCTATCTGGACAATCCGAGTGCTGCCGGATTTTCCCGGGCCCACTCAGGCTGGGTCTGAGGCTAAATAAGAAGAGGCGGGTAGCGGCGCTGCGTGAACGCCAAAAAATGTAGTAGTGAAAAACACGAACATTTAAAAATCTTGGCAGTTTATGCACGTTTGTAGGGTACAGTTGACGTCCGACTTAAAACCTCATCAGACAAAATTTGAGGAGCTGGGGGTGCAAAAGGGCCAATAATGAAAATCATCAAACTGAGATATTAACTTTAAGTTTTCAATTTTTCATCAAAATCCTTGAAAAGTATGATTTACAAAAAAACCGCTGCAACTCATCTAAAAAAAAGTTATCACACTGCAGTTCAACGCTGGAAGAAGATAGAGCGCACAACGTTCTATTAAAAAAAAAAAAAAAAAAAACTGTTTTACGCAAAAAAGGGCAAAAAATCCACATTTCCCCATTTTGCACCCAGCTCCTCAATTTAATCGAGTAATCAGCTAATTAGGTATTTCTTAGATATTGCTCTAAGTTAGTCTATGTATTCACACACAAAAAGCCCCATCTGAGGCTTAGGTGTAGGGGCTAGACAGCCCTAAGGGATTGGTTAGGCTTGTACGAATCCTATCAGTTTGTGCATTATCTTTAGTAAGTGTTTGTAGGTTGTTGTTGTTGTAGCAGCATGCAGCGAGTCATCTAATTTCCAGGGTATGTTCTTCTCTGAGATTCAAGTCCAGGAATAAGGCTACATCTTTTGGTTTATCCCAAAGGTCTCGTACTGTCAATGTAGTTGGGTGAGCTGGGCAATGGAACAGATGATGCACATCGTGAGGTCCTGTGTTGCATTGGTTGCACTTGTCTTGGATGTTTGGATCAAGTCTATGCATATAATGATTAAGCATAGGAGACCAACCAGATCTTAATTGTGCTAGTCTCGCTCTGGTTTTCCTTGGTAGTTCCTTTTCTTCCTTTGCAATAGGTGGGGGAGCTTCATTTAGGACTTTATTCGTAGGTAGGTAGGTATTGCTTTCCTTATCCTATAATGAGGAAAGTATTAGGTACGTATTATATCAACTGTTGTCATTTGTGATACAACTTATTATCATAAATTTCATAAGATTGTTTTCTATTCTATTCACTTCATCTACGTACGTGTGATAAACAGTGTTGATAACTGGATAAGATTAGGATAAATCTGGTTCTCACAATAAACTTAATAGCTCTGCTTTAGTTGCTTCAAGTTGTTCAACCCGCGCCCTCCTGATTACCAGGCGAGCTTAAGGTAGAAACACACTACCATTACGTCACGTGAGCTCACGTGACGTGATGGTAGTGTAGCTGTCCTGAACGAGATTACCTACAATATTATGGGGAAACTTTGAACTACATCTTTCTGACTCCCCATGAGCTCACGTGACGTGATGGTATTAGAGTGTGTTTCTACTTTTCCTTCTACGCTATCGCCTCACCACCGAAGCAGTTTTAAAGTAGGCAAAATCTGGTACATGGTACATATTTCTTGAAGATGCAAATTAGAAAGCCCTGGTTCTCGACCAACCCTGGCCACACTCCAAACTCTAATGCTATTCATAATTCTCGTTAAGACCTTCATTGCATGATCCTTGTAGCATAACCTAGCCACCAAGTTCTTTGCGTCTGTAGCAACGTCGGCCTTGTACCTGCTGACGCTAGCAGTACGACTTCAAGAAGGGAAAAAAGTGACAGCATTTTGAGAAGCGCTACTTTAATAGGTTGTATGTTCGTAGGTACTTAACATACCTTACCTACCCGTATATTATGATCATCTTTATAGCCCACCATCAACAACAACAATTACCTTGATTACCTACTTATCTGATGTCAGATTTACTCTCTGGCTTATCCTAACCATTATCAGTTCAGAACTATTTATCATCATTACTTTGATGCTAATCAAATCTATACTGCAGATCTCTGTTAAGGTACATAAAGTACGCGTCAAACTTTGTCATATTCACTTTATGAAAAGTCAAGATCAGCCTGGTGGGGAGGCACGAGGCATTCTCTACCACTCAACCTTTAGGCTGGTCTCACACTGCACTGGCTCGACTTTGAATAGCGCGTAATTACCTGCAAAACTAAACCTAAACCTATAAGTCTATAGAGGGTTTCTATTATTTTCATAGGTTTTTATTTTTAAGAGGTTTGACAGAGGGAACTGTAACTGCCATGGTCTTATCGTCCCGAAATCGAAGAGAGAAGGAAGACAGGATAGGGGAAAGCCAGCCGTTCCGAGAACGAACATTATCCCATCAGGATAAAATCCGCCCTGGGCGGGAATCGAACCCGCGGCCTAGCGCTTACAAAGGCAGACGCACTACCAACTAAGCTAACTAGGCTGGCTTTCATAGGTTTGGTTTTTCATTTTCATAGGTAGCGACTACGCGCTACTAAATGTCGCCCGTCTAATATAAGCTTCTTACGTGCTACGGGCCTAAGTGTCTCAGACGGTCTGAAGCTCTGAAAACTGAATTATATAAGCTTTTTCCGGCGATTTCTTAGACAGTCTGAGTGTGAGAGGCAGGCTTTGGTGGTTAACACCATATTCTGTGGTATGTCTGATGTGTGGTAGGTCTGAGACTGTGGTATGCTTCTGGTTGCCAAGAATTTGGATGTGGAGGAGTATTTCTATCTTCAGCAACAACTTTGGTTTCTTATGGTGATAGTGATCTCCCCTAGATTGAAATGTGTAGGACAGGACAGGACAGGAAAAGAATCTATGCGCTTAGTGACTTAGTCAATGTTACGTCAATAAATTAGATATTGTTCATAATGCTTATTTATGTGTTTGAAAAATACTAAAAAGTCTGGGGGAAATTTCATAGTGCTTATTTATTCTGTTGGAATAAGACTATAGTGTGTCCAGATCAATGTGGACGAAAAAACGGACGTTTCTGAGTTGTCAATCAGCCTCTTAAAATTTTCAATATCGATGACAAACAATAACAATTATATTAATTTCTCTAAACTACTGTGTGCCTTCCGTTTTATAGTGGGATTTAGATCTAGGATTAGTAAGTATGGGCTTGCACATGTAATCTTATATTATAAAATCAAGATCCATTCACTCATTCACATTTCACACACTGATCGCTCTATCTCCAGAACCACAACACCTAGAAACGTATTATTATGTTTATCTACCTACATAATTATTATGTAGGTATGTATTATGTATAAGTATGTACATTATAGGTACCAAGCGATTAATACTTACAAGTGGCTTGTTACTTGTTATTATAGCTGTTTAAATATCAATTTATTAATACAAGTGACGGGTAGATGATATTAATAAATTTATTGCTTCTTATTTTTTATGCCTAGGTAAGCTACTTGGTTATTTTTCGATTTAAGAAGAATAAGATGACCAACGGAAGAGGAAAAAGAGGATTTCCATTTCACAACAAAATTGATCATTATTTCCTTACTTTGATACTACCGGAAAAATATCAAAGAAAAATTGGAAAGAATTTTTCTATTAAGGAGCACACAAGTGCTCCGCCCAGCCAAGTTAGAAAAGTTTAACCGTTTAAATTAAAATAAAACTCCCTTAAGCTGAAATTAAAAATTGTTACATAACTTGTTTAATGTAGGTACTATGCCATAAGGGTCTTCAAGAGTGTGGCCCTAAGTCCACCCTAACTCCGACCTACCATTTTGAGTATCCTTATGTAACATATTCTGTCCAGCTCAAAAAATACATAGGGGAAGAAAAAAATCGTGATATCTGAATAAATCAGACTTATTATTAGGTATCGATCTCAGAAATTGTAACTAGTATCGATCAATTGACCTTGTTACATAACTTGTGTAATGTACTATGCCACAAGGGTCTTCAAGAGTGTGGCCCTAAGTCCACCCTAACCCGTCATACCATTTTGAGCAGCCTTATGTAACATATTCTGTCCAGCTCAAAAAATACATAAAGGAAGAAAAAAATCGTGATATCTGAATAAATCAGACTTATTATTAGGTATCGATCTCAGAAATTGTAACTAGTATCGATCAATTGACCATATTTGGACATTACTGTTGGCTCAATGAATGTATGGAGGAGATATGACTATTTAATCATTCATCTATTCTATTTTTCTTCTCCTTGACTAGTCTATTTGTCTCAGCGGGGACTCTTTGTCTCTCGAAGGAGTCAAGTGAATCAATGCCATAAAATAAATAAATTCATAAAATTCCTGTCATAAAGTTAATCCATGTCATAAGCTCTCGTCTGTCATAAGCTCAGAAGATAGATAAGTTATTCTATGGTATAAAGGTTTCATCTGTCATAAGAACCATAAGTTATTCTATGGCATCTGTCATAAGTTGGGAAGATAAAGAGAATCGACTGTCATAAGTTATCAGAAGGTGTATCCGGTGTTGCATTGTTGACTATTGAAATGTGTTTCAAGTGTTTTAGTTAGGTTTACCCACGGTTGGTTCATTGAATATTTTGTGCTTTACTTTCGGGTTAAGAATTCAACAAGTGCGCAACGTAGCTTGACTCTGCAAACGGAGACCTTCTATGACCAAAACAAACAAAGATAAATAGATAATAACATAGATAAAACAAATATGTAATATGTATAGCCAGACAAACAAACAAATAAGACTTGTATTTTTGAGGAGTTCTAGACTAGACTTGTGTATGTCTGTCTTCGACCTTAAAAACATCTCCTAAAACTGAATATTCGTTCTCGGAACGGCTGGCTTTCTCCTATACTGTCCTTCGTCTCTCTTCGCTTTCGGGGCGATAAGACCTTAAAAGCAGTTACAGCTCCCTCTATCAAATCCCTAGGGAAATAAAATCGAGGAAGTCGACATACGTGTCAATCTACGATCGAGTGAGACGACTCAGACTCAGGCAATGGATCAATAGGTAGGTACTCGGTTATCCTAGTAAGAAAACTCAATGTTGTCCTCCTATTCTCGAGATTTTGCTGGTCGAAGTGGGTTGCTAATTTGCTGACGTCTTACGGGAAGTTGATTCAGCTTATTCTGAATCAGCACATAGCATTTAGATTTCCTAGAAATGAGAGCAGACATTATGGTCGACAAGGCCTTAACCACGGATAAGTGAGTAAAGTGCATGGGTGATATATTGACATATCATATTGTGCTGGCTGATGAGATTTTATTTTATTTATTATTTTTTTAAGAGGTTTGACAGAGGGAACTGTAACTGCTATGGTCTTATCGTCCCGAAATCGAAGAGAGAAGGAAGACAGGTTTGTCTTAAGATGTTTTTAGCCTTCTTCTTCTTCTTCTTCTCCTCCTCCTCCTCCTTCTTCTTCTTCTCCTTCTTATCCTTCTTCTCCTCTTCTTCTTCTTCTTCTCCTCCTTCTTCTCTTGTCTTCTTGTTTTTAGCCTGAGCGCCTACATGTCTTCTGCAAGTCTGATAGAGATTCTATAGAGAGGTGACTTGTATCTCGCCTACTCTTTCGAGATACCTACTGAGTGCATCCATTACTATTATTGCCCATCACTATTATTTAGGTCTGGTTTTCGACTTGTTTTAGACCTCACAGTTGTTTGACAAAGTTATCTACCTATACCTAAGAGAAGAAAAATTCCAAGTACAGGCTAGAAAAATTCCTTGTCCTTAGACCATTTTACTTTAATGTGATTATATTTACTTTCTATTACCTTTACGTATAGGGAACCTATACAAGGTAATGAGAAAGTATTGTTTGTTTTTATTGTTTCTTGTTTCTCTCTCTCTCTCTCAAGAGGTTTGATAGACTTGGAACATAGACACGTCTTGTGGTCCCAAAAGCGAAGAGAGAAAGCCAGCCGTTCCTTTTATTGTTTCTTGTCTCTCTCTCTCTCTCTCAAGAGGTTTGATAGACTTGGAACATAGACACGTCTTGTGGTCCCAAAAGCGAAGAGAGAAAGCCAGCCGTTCCGACAGCAAACCTTATCTGCTTAGGATACGGGCGGGAGTCGAACCCGCGCCCTATTGCGATAACACCAATAATCTGGGATATATACCAGACTAGCTGAATTCCGTCGCTTCGCTCCGGAATTCCGCTAGTTCATCCCGAGGCATGGCCAAACTTGTAGAAAAGGCATGGCCGAACTTGTAGAAAATAGGCCAAACTTGCAGAAAAGGCATGGCCGAACTTGTAAAAAATAATAATAAATACGGTCGCGCTGCGCGCTCCCTATTAGTTGCATAGTTATCAAACTAAAAACATAAACGAAACTCAAAATGTTGGTCGATAGCGGAGATTTTGGCATCTCCACTAGCATAATTTACATATTTTGGTAGCATAATTTACATATTTTGGAAAAGGGAATTTGACCTTTCAAATAATTTTGTGGATTTTTCTTTTTCTTCTTCTTCTTCTTCCTCCTCCTCTTCTCTCTTCTTCTTATTTTTTTTCTCTTCTTCTCCTTTTAGACCTTCTTAGTTTTTCAAAGTAATTTCCAAACTTTTCGTTGAGGAGGCAGTTAATCTGGGGAAATTGATCGAACAGAGAGACGTCAAAGTTTTAGAAGGTTTTGCATTTGTCTGTTGATCATGGACGACCTACGCTAGATTCGAACCAGACAACCATGAGACTATCGGCGGAAATCTTTGGACCAATAGTTGCCACCTCAGATGCTGTAGACCAGCCATTCTTAACCTATGGTCCGTGGACCACTAGTGGTCCGCGAGAAGGTTTCAGGTGGTCCGCGAGAGGTGAGTAAGGATAGGTGCCACCTCAGATGCTGCAGACTGTAGACCGTGTAGACAACTACCAAACTACCATGTTCCAAACTAATGGATCGATCTAACAAATTAATATTATAGGTACCTACATAGATAGTCTACTAACATTAGAGATAGATTGGGTACTTCATGGTGAAAGATTCACCGAATTGATTACTAATAACATTAATACAGTCAAAAGAGAATATTGAGGACTCAAGGGAGCATTATTTTTCTCTCGATTATAGAGGTTTTTGCCTTTTTCTCGATTAGGAAGATTTCGTTTTTGAACTTTCTTCTCATTTATAGAGGTACCTACAGAAAAGGAAGTTTTTTTTTTTTAAATTTAAACAGGTCTTGTTTATTGTTCCATAAAATGTAATGTTATTACCAATCAAATATATAAGACCTTGTTTAGACTCTAATACATACCCATTGTCACATAGCGTGTACAATGTACAATTGATTGCATATACATATACATAATCTCAAGTGGTCCGCGAGATTTTTGATTTATCAATAGTGGTCCGCCAATTCTAAAAGGTTAAGAACCCCTGCTGTAGACTCTAGAGTACTCTAGACCGTGTAGACACCTACCGAACTACCATGTTCCAAACTAATGGATCGATCTAACAAGCTAATCACAATAATCACATACAGGGTGTCAAAAAGTTAACGTAGCAAAAAAAAGAGATACTAGAGAAGTTCTAAAGGTTGGATGGAAGTGATTGCCCCAGGCAATAATTTTGCCCTTTGTTTGTAATTTCTTGGATTTATGTACATTGAATTATAACCAACAAAGAGTCTAAATAAATAAGTTTCAAAAAATCATTATCACTCTTGCCACCAAACGCTTTATAATATCAAAAAGTATACTATACCTACTTGTCTTGGGCCTTTTTTTATGCCCCAGGGGAGGGGCGTTATGAGACAAAGTGTCATCTCAAAAACCTGTCGTTCAAATGTCTGTTAGGTACCTGTTACCAAATTACCTACCGACACCAAACAAATAGGTACCAATACCTAGATAACCAAATTGTATGTCACCAAAAACCTGAAAATTTTATTAATTTTTGGACTCCCTGTATTTTTTTTTTCTTTTTTTTTTTATAAAATTTTATTAATTTTTGGACTAGTGTATATAACATGTTATTGTATGTTGGCACACTTTAATTAATATAAATAATAAAAAAAAAAAATTGGACTCCCTGATAGGTAAATTCCGATAGTTTCATGGTGAAAGATTCACCGAATCGATAAAGAAAAAAACATCTAATGAACATTGTATGTTGAAATAATAATACCAAAATAATAAATTTCGCGGACCGCCCACCTTTGTTATTGGGAATCGGCTCTCGAGGGCAGAACCTACTAATAGGGCAGAACATAATAATTAACTAATATCCCGTGTACAAGAGGGAATAATTAAAAAGCAATAAAACACAAATAAATAACGAATTAATCGCAAACGGAGACCTTCTATGACCAAAACAAACAAAGATAAAATAGATAATACTTATACATAGATAAAACAAATATGTAATATGTATAGCCAGACAAACAACCAAATAAGACTTGTATTTTTGAGGACTTCTAGACTAGACTTGTGTATGTCTGTCTTCGACCTTGAAAAAATCTCCTAAAACTGAATATTCGTTCTCGGAACGGCTGGCTTTCTCCTATCCTGTCTTTCTTCTCTCTTCCCTTTCGGGACGATAAGACCTTAAAAGCCGTTACAGTTCCCTCTATCAAATCCCTAGGGAAATAAAATCGAGGAAGTCGACATACGTGTCAATCTACGGTCGAGTGGGACGACTCAGACTCAGGCAATGGATCAATAGGTAGGTACTCGGTTATCCTAGTAAGAAAACTCAATGTTGATTTTGCTGGTCGAAGTGGGTTGCTAATTTGCTGACGTCTTACGGGAAGTTGATTCAGCTTATTCTGAATCAGCACATAGCATTAAGGCCCGTGTACAAGAGGGAATAATTAAAAACCAATAAAACACAAATAAATAACGAATTAACTGCAAACGGAGACCTTCTATGACCAAAACAAACAAAGATAAAATAGATAATACTTATACATAGATAAAACAAATATGTAATATGCTAATATGTAATATAGCCAGACAAACAAACAAATAAGACTTGTATTTTTGAGGACTTCTAGACTAGACTTGTGTATGTCTGTTTGTCTGTCTTCGACCTTCAAAAAATCTCCTAAAACTGAATATTCGTTCTCGGAACGGCTGGCTTTCTCCTATCCTGTCTTTCTTCTCTCTTCGCTTTCGGGGCGTTAAGACCTCAAAAGAAGTTACAGCTCCCTCTATCAAATCCCTAGGGAAATAAAATCGAAGAAGTCAACAGTCTACGTGTCAATCTACGGTCGAGTGAGACGACTCAGACTCAGGCAATGGATCATAGGTAGATACTCGGTTATCCTAGTAAGAAAACTCAATGTTTTCCTATTCTCGAGATTTTGCTGGTCGAAGTGGGTTGCTTATTTGCTGAATCAGCACATAGCATTTAGATTTCCTAGAAATGAGAGCAGACATTATGGTCGACAAGGCCTTAGCAACGGATAAGTAAGTAAAGTGCGTTGGTGACATAATGACATATCATATTGTGCTGGCTGATGAGATTTTTTTTTTTTTTTAAGAGGTTTGACAGAGGGAACTGTGACTCTAGGGTCTTATCGTCCCGAAATCGGAGAGAGAAGGAAGACAGGATAGGAGAAAGCCAGCCGTTCCGAGAACGAACATTATCCCATCAGGATAAAATCCGCCCCGGGCGGGAATCGAACCCGCGGCCTAGCGCTTACAAGGCAGACGCACTACCAACTAAGCTAACTAGGCTGGCTGTTCTAACTTCTAAACAGGCATTTCGGAGTTAAAATGCCTGAAAGGGGTTTGGGGGAAGAAAAAAGAAGGTAAGGTTCGGCTTTCTCCTATCCTAGGCTGGCTAGGATAGGAGCTTCTATACCAGCCAGTTAGCGCACCTACCTTGCACTAGGTCGCGGGTTCGATTCCCGCCCGGGGCAAACTTTATCCTCAACAGAACTTCTTTCTCTTCCTGTCTAACTTCTATCTTCGATTTGGGACGATAATCCTTCCTTCACAGTCTGTTATCTCAATCACCTCTTAAAAAAAAGTCGAGGTTCAGTTGTCCCATCTTCCTTTGTCCTGAATTCGGTCCTGGATCTCTGAATCACAAACACTCACACATAACAGTGGGGGCAAATTTGAGTAGGTATCAATTTTTTTTCTTAGATCAATCCACGCTGTGTCAGTTCAATATTAACACGATCACTGCCACAGACCAAAATGATCTTTTTTTTTTCAAGAAGTTTGATAGAGGGAACTGTAACTGCTGAGGTCTTATCGTCCCGAATGCGAAGAGAGAAGGAAGACAGGATAGGAGAAAGATCCGAGAAAGAACCTTGTAAGATAAAATCCGCCCCGGGCGGGAATCAAACGCGCGGCCTAGCTTCCAGAGAAGGTTCAATCCCAGCCGAGAGATATGGATTTTATCCTCAACAGTCAAGGTTCGTTCTCAGAACGGCTGGCTCTCTCCTATCCTGTCCTCCTTCGGTTGTTACACTTCCCTCTATCAAACCTCTTGAAAAAATAAATAAATAAATAAATAAATAAAATAATAATAAATAAAAAAAAAATCGTTCAAGCATTTATTTTACTCTCTTCTTTTCTCTCTGAAGATTTGTCTTAAGATGTTTTTAGCTTTCTTCTTCTTCGTCTTCTCCTTCTTCTTCTTCTTCTTCTTCTCTTCTTGTTTTTAGCCTGAGCGCCTACATGTCTTCTGCAAGTCTGATAGAGATTCTATAGAGAGGTGACTTGTATATCGCCTACTCTTTCGAGATACCTACTGAGTGCATCCATTACTATTATTGCCCATCACTACTATTTAGGTCTGGTTTTCGACTTGTTTCAGACCTCACAGCTGTTTGACAAAGTTATCTACAAGAGAAGAAAAATTCCTTGTCCTTAGACCATTTTACTTTAATGTGATTATTTTTGGTTTTTATTGTTTTTCTCTCTCTCTCTCTCTCAAGAGGTTTGATAGACTTTGAACATAGACACGTCTTGTGGTCCCAAAAGCGAAGAGAGAAAGTCAGCCGTTTCGACGGCAAACCTTATCTGCTTAGGATACGGGCGGGAGTCAAACCCGCGCCCTAGCGATAACACCGGAAATCTGGGATATACCAGATTACATGTGCAAGCCCATACTTACTAATCCTAGATCTAAATCCCACTATAAAACGGAAGGTACACAGTAGTTTAGAGAAATTAATAAAATTGTTATTGTTTATTGTTATTCATCGATATTGAAAATTTCAAGAGGCTGATTGACAACTCAGAAACGTCCGTTTTTTCGTCCTCATATGACACAATCGTCCCCTCTCCACTTACCAGTGCTCGCCCGTCGTCACTTAACATCATGTGCCCTACTTTAGACCAACAGAGGTGGCAGTGCAGTTTGCCCGGTTGTTGTTTTAATAAAATTTTGTGCCCATTTTAGGAAAGAACTTGGTGGCTAGGTTATGCTACAAGGATCATGCAATGAAGGTCTTAACGAGAATTATGAATAGCATTAGAGTTTGGAGTGTGACCAGGGCTGGTCGAGAACCAGGGCTTTCTAATGTGGATAATAATAATAATAGTGCTTATTTATACTGCTCGCATAGGACTGAAAAGTCCCTTTACTCCAGCAGTAGGCTACTACTATTGTGGTCAAATTCTCAAATTATATTGAGGATAAAATTCCATACCTCGGCTGGGATTGAACCCACGCCCTCCTGTTTACCAGGCGAGCGCCTTGACCACTACACCACTGAGGTAGGTAAGAAATGTTTACCATGGATCTTCAAGAAATGTGTACCATGTACCAGATTTTACCTAGGTACTTTAAAACTGATTCGGTGTGTGAGGCGATAGCGTAGAAGGAAAAGTAGAAACACACTAATACTATCACGTCACGTGAGCTCATGGGGAGTCAGAAAGATGTAGTTCAAAGTTTTCCCATGATATTGTAGGTAATCTCCTTCAGGACAGCCACACTATTATCACGTCACGAGAGCTCACGTGACGTCATGGTAGTGTGTTTCTACCTTAAGCTCACCTGGTAATCAGGAGGGTGCGGGTTGAACAACTTAAAGCTCAATCAAGTCAAAGGAAGATTTTTACAAATTGAGTTGAAGGATAGTCCGCCTGCCTTGTAAGCGCTAGGTCATGAGATAAAATGTCTGCGCTAACTTTATCCCGAAACAGATGAGGTTCGTTCTTGGAACGGCTGTCTTTCTCCTATCCTGTCTTCTTCTCTTCGCTTTCGGGACGATAAGACCTTAGCAGTTACAGTTCCCTCTAGCAAAACTTTTTGTTTTATAGTTTCAGTTTCGAAATTTTGGCTCACTTTGTTACCTACGTGTACTTTCAGGAATGGACCCGAGGAAAGGACGAGTGAGTTATTCCGTCCCTGGTCTGAATATTGTAAATGTACACAGCTTCTAGACATAGCTATACAAGACTGGTACATGTCTCTTCTTAGAAATGCTTCGACCTTATTCGTTTGCCTTCGATGACTATAAGGCGACAGCGTATATGGATCTTGGACTAACATTTTGTTGTTATTTTTGAGAATTACAAAGTCGTGTTTGTTGTTGGAAAAGTTCATGTTTATTGTGGTTGTTGTTGTTGTTGTTGTTGTTCTTGTTGTTGGAAATGTTCGAGTTGTTGGAGGTAACAACAACTCCGACAAGGAAATGCGGAGATGTTGTTGGAAAAGTCGCCTGAGTCACTTTGATTCTGAGTAAGTAGGTAGGAAGGTAAGTGAGTATGTAGGTACCTAGTTAAAAAAAGGTAAAAAAAAAAAGGTACCTATGATTAATGAGTACGAGAAACAAGTTCACTAGTTAATTATTTACTAAAACAAACACTAATTAAACTAGGAATTCCAAGGAGCCGTAAAAACTTCTACCCTACTGGGAATCGAAGCTGCGAACTCCGGAAAGCTGGGCTGGGTAGCTACCTACCGAATTGGCCACGACTAACATTTGTTGTTATTTTTGAGAATTACAAAGTCGTGTTTGTTTTGTTGGAAAAGTTCATGTTTATTGTGGTTGTTGTGGTTGTTGTTGTTGTTGTTGTTGTTGTTGTTGTTCTTGTTGTTGGAGGTAACAACAACTCCGACAAGGAAATGCGGAGATGTTGTCGCCTGAGTCACTTTGATTCTGAGTAAGTAGGTAGGAAGGTAAGTGAGTGTGTAGGTACCTACCTAGTTAAAAAAAAGGTACCTATGATTAATGAGTACGAGAAACAAGTTAACTAGTTAATTATTTACTAAAACAAACACTAATTATCATGATGGAAGACTCAGTAACTTTGTGAAGTTCCATAACAATAGATGTAAAAGAAATAACTTATACTCTTCACTGGGTTGGTACGTTGGTAGGGTATATTCTAAGGAGCCGTAAAAACTTCTACCCTACTGGGAATCGAAGCTGCGAACTCCGGAAAGCTGGGCTGGGTAGCTACCTACCGAATTGGCCATGGAGATTGAGTACTTGAGTAGTTCTTTAGAGAGGTATGTAAAAAATCTGATAAACTGATTAAATAATTGCTCTAATTATTAATACGTGTAGGTATTTGCTAATTAAGTAATTCTTGGTTAGCAATAACTCGAGAATGATCAGAATTTTGTCAAGTGATTAAAAAAAATTAACCTAGCGGGATCAAGCAAGCATTTTTTTTTTTTTAAAGACTTGGTGACTTGGTCTGATTCACTGTTAGCATTCGTATAGGTGTCTTAATCTTATTTAGAAATCCGTAGACACTATACCTAGGTGCTCTCTAAGCTCTAAGCATCATGAAAAGAAGAAGTTGAAGAAAAAGAAGACGAACCTGAGAAAAAAGAAGAATACCTAGAAAGGAAGAAGAAGACGTAAAAAAAAAAAAAAAACAGTGGGCAGAATTGTCACGACACCAAACATTTGTCAGTCCCCTCAACCTCTTCCTTGCCCGGGCGAAAGATGATTAACTGAAAACCATCAACCAGATCAAGCACCAAAAACAGAACGAGAAACCAAAAACAGATTCAGCTGAGTCCAAATTTGGAATTGTCACTGCGGACCAATTTTGAGAAATTAAATTTATGAGCTATTGTTGTTGTTTATTATTTTAATTCCTTGGTTTAAAAAAATTGGCGATTTCTATGACAGATGGTCTGTCATAAGTTTTGGGATTTAGGACAAGTGTTGTCATACGCCCGTTTATGCCTTAGGTATGTAGATGTTAAATAAAATGCACTAAAAACTATAGGTACTGGTGTCACGATCTGGCGGATTATTTCGGTACTGTTTGAATCTTAGTTGCTCCTGGAGGTATGTAAAAAATCTGATAAACTGATTAAATAATTGCTCTAATTATTAATACGTGTAGGTATTTACTAATTAAGTAATTCTTGCTTAGCAATAACTCGAGAATGATCAGAATTTTGTCAAGTGATTAAAAAAAATTAACCTAGCAGGATCAAGCAAGCATTTTTTTTTTTTTATTTTTTTTTTTTTCAAGACTTGGTGACTTGGTCTGATTCACTGTTAGTACTCGTATAGGTGTCTTAATCTTATTTAGAAATCTGTAGACACTATAGGTAGGTACTCTCTAAGCATCATGAAAAGAAGAAGTTGAAGAAAAAGAAGACGAACCTGAGAAAAAAGGATACCTAAAGAAGAAGAAGAAGGAAGAAGAAGAAGAAGACGACGTAAAAAAAAAAAAAAAAAAAAAAAAAAAAAAAAAAAAAAAGGGAAAAATCATACCCACAAAAAAATTTTTACCTCCCCCCCCCAACAGTGGGCAGAATTGTCACGACACCAAAAATTTGTCAGTCCCCTCAACCTCTTCCTTGCCCGGGCGAAAGATGATTAACTGAAAACCATCAACCAGATCAAGCACCAAAAACAGAACGAGAAACCAAAAACAGAATCAGCTGAGTCCAAATTTGGAATTGTCACTGCGGACCAATTTCGAGAAATTAAATTTACGAGCTATTGTTGTTGTTTATTATTTTAATTCCTTGGTTTAAGAAATTTGGCGATTTCTATGACAGATGGTCTGTCATAAGTTTTGGGATTTAGGACAAGTGTTGTCATACGCCCGTTTTTATGCCTTAGGTATGTAGATACATATTTTATTTTCTTTCTTTTTTATAATTTTTATCTTTAGATCTCCGTTTGTTGAGTTATCAGTTATCTCTTAAGATTTTTTTTTTTTCTTTTTTGAAGAGGTTTGAAAGATGGGAAACTGTAACAACGGAGGTCTTATCGTCCCTGAATCAAAGAATGAAGAAGGGCAAGATAGACAAAAGCTGGCCGTTCTAAGAACGAACCTTATCTGTTTAGGATAAAGCTCGCTTCGGGTGGGAATTGAACCCGCGATCTAACGCTTACAAGGCAAACGCGCTACCCCCCAAGCTAACTATGCTAGTTTCCTGGATTTTTTTTTTTTTTTTTTTTTTTTCAACACCGGATTGAAGACCATGTCCAGAAATATGTATGATATTGTACTTGACCATTATCTCAAACTAAACAAAATTTTTTGAAGAGGTTTGAAAGAGGGGAAACTGTAACAACGGAGGTCTTATCGTCCCTGAATCAAAGAATGAAGAAGGGCAGGATGCAGGATAGACAAAAGCTGGCCGTTCTAAGAACGAGCCTTATCTGTTTAGGATAAAGCTAGCTTCGGGTGGGAATTGAACCCGCGATCTAGCGCTTACAGGTATTTACGAGGAAAGCGCGCTGCCCTCCAATCTAACTATGCTAGCTTCCTGGATTTTTTTTGTCTCGATCACGCGACCCCTGAATTGTGAGTCCCCTGTGTGAGCCGCCAGCTGTCGGCTGAGTCAGTTTGGTGACTACAGTTGTCGGCTCTGAGTTAGTGGACAATGAAGGAATGATTAAGGACATACAAGTTTATCATGATATATTGACACTGATAACTAGTGATAATGAGAATCTATGAGAAATAACTCATGAATGTCTACTAATCTCAGTGGTGTAGTGGTTAGCGTGGTGGGCTACGGATCTGGAGGTTGGTGGTTCGAGTCTAAGTCAAGTCATAAAAGTGTATTGATCGGGGATGGAACGACATATTTTGTGATAAGCATTTGTACTTTACTTAAGCTTCTGCCCTCGAGAATAAAAATTGAATATTACATCATTATGAGAAAATATCTCTTAATTACAAATGTTAAAAAAGTATTTTAAAAACTCAATTTACTTGTTTTATTTTATTTGACATTTTGGTCTGACATCCCAAGATGAATTTTGATCTGTCACACTTTCACACTTTTTTTTTTCTTTTCTAAGATAATTCATAGCTACATAATTAGAGGTAGGTAAGTAAGCTTGATATGTACCGATGTAAGTAACTCATATTAATAACTACATACGTAGGTTCACTTTATTTATTTTATTTGACATTTTGGTCTGACATCCCAAGATGAATTTTGATCTGTCACACTTTCACACTTTTTTTTTCTTTTCTAAGACAATTCATAGCTACATAATTAGAGGTAGGTAAGTAAGCTTGATATGTACCGATGTAAGTAACTCATATTAATAACTACATACGTAGGTTCATACATAATTAGAGGTAGGTAAGTAAGCTTGATATGTACCGATGTAAGTAACTCATATTAATAACTACATACGTGGGTTGACTGATATACTTAATCAAAAAGCCCATGAGCGACAAGCTAATTGGTTAAATTGTGACAGTTACGTGTTATTCACATGTCACCCAATATGTGACAAGTGTCTGACATAACTCGCGAAAATTAAACGTTAAAAAATCGCCACTTTCCATCTAGTTTTTTATAGCCTCACATGTTGAGATTTAACTATGTATGAAGGTCCTGTTACGTAGGTTGACTGATATACTTAATCAAAAAGCCCATGAGCGACAAGCTAATTGGTTAAAGTGTGACAGTTACGTGTTATTCACATTCACATGTCACCCAATATGTGACAAGTGTCTGACATAACTCACGAAAATTAAACGTTAAAAAATCGCCACTTTCCATCTAGTTTTTTATAGCCTCACATGTTGAGATTTAACTATGTATGAAGGTCCTGTGTTTCATTCCATATCATACATATACCTACATTTACTTATGTCACATCAGTATACTACCTACCGTTTTTTTTAAAAAGGTTTGACAGAGGGAACTGTAACTGCTATGGTCTTATCGTCCCGAAATCAAAGAGAGAAGGAAGACAGGATAGGAGAAAGCCAGCCGCTACCTACCGTTTTTTTTAAAGAGGTTTGACAGAGGGAACTGTAACTGCTATGGTCTTATCGTCCCGAAATCGAAGAGAGAAGGAAGACAGGATAATTATTTGATCAGTTCTAAATAAAGATTCATTTTGTTTCTCTCTGAAGGTCCTGTGTTTCATTCCATAAGTATCATACATATACGGCATATACCTACATTTACTTATGTCAAATTAGAATACCTACCTACCGTTTACTCAGAAAAAGTTCGACTTTTGGCCAACCAAGTCAGCTTGAAGGGTAGCGTGTCTGCCTTGTCGAAGATTCGACTACGCCCCGGGCGGGAATCGAACCCGCGGTCTAGCGCTTACAAGGCAGACGCACTACCAACTAAGCTAACTAGGCTGGTACCTACCGTTTACTCAGAAAAAGTTCGACTTTTGGCCAACCAAGTCAGCTTGAAGGGTAGCGTGTCTGCCTTGTCGAAGATTCGACTGACGATGAAGTGTGGGGGCGGATTTTGTCCTAAACAGATAATGTTCGTTCTCGGAACGAATGGCTTTCTTTTATCCTGTCTTGTTTCTCTCTTCGTTTTCGGGGCGGTAAGACCTTAGCAGATACAGTAACCTCTAAAAAAAAAAAAAAAAAAAAAAAAAGCAAACCACCAAAAAAGTAGGTACCTAACCAAAGTATTTTAGGAGAGATTTATGTGCAAAGTTATTATTAAAAATCACACTATAATAAATATTAATAAAAAAAAATTATTAAAAATGATGAAAAAAATCAAACCTATGTGCAAAT
>NW_007377598.1:263873-298858 GCF_000475195.1 Diaphorina citri
ACTGGGAGAAGGGGGGGTTAAAAGGTTAAAAATTAAAAAAAAAAAAACCCCAAAAGAAAAAAAAAAAAAAAAAAAAAAAAAAAAAAAAAATAGAAATAATATGAAAATCAGCACAACGGTCAGTTTCTCATAAGTCTAAAATAACTTTAATTTATATTATAATTATTATTGTAAATTAGAAAATATACACCGAAATCTCTAAGGATAAAAATATGTATCATAAAATTACATCGACAGAAAGAGTAAATAAAAAGAAAAGGGGGAAAAAGAGGGGATGAGAAATGAATGGATCAAATAGGGATGATTTGAATGGAGCAAAGTTGATGAACGGACTAAGAGATAACAATCTATTTTCAAGATAGGTTCACACTATATGGTAGAGCCACATATAATTTGGCACATTTTATCTTCCATACCGTGTGATCGGTCTACCTTAAAATATGGCGTTAACATACACTTATGCCGACAAATTTTTGCTTTGTACCATAGAAAACTGACAAATTATATGCCACTCTGCCCTACCGTGTGATCCTAGCTTTAAGGAGGGAAAAAATCCAACAGTTTTTCAGATCAGAAACATAGCATAGAAATAAATTAAACATAAAACATTACTACATTAATAATAAATACATCTTTTTTTTTTTTAAGTACATCTCGTTTCAAATGTTGAGCACATTGTTAGGTTATTGTAATGTCATTTTTCTATTATATTACATAGGTAGGTACCATCTTACTATTTTTGAAGACATTTTTCAATTGATGTCATTTTTGTCACCAATGTCATTATACTTGTACGTACCTATGACATTGACATGAAAACAATATAATATTTTTTAAAATAACATTTCATAATATTTTTGGGAGAATGACCTAGTGGTCAAGTTTCTAGACATTTGAAAACAGCAACACATTTCATTTGGGATATGAGCATAAAATATCTCCATTCGTTAATACTAAATCGCGTTAGGTGTGTTTAGAACCAAATATTTTATGAAACTGAGAAAGCCTATATTTTTCAATAGGGGAGCCACCAAAGTAATGCACCATAAATGATTTCAAGATTTTGACAGACTTATAACATTGGCAATTGGCACCAACCTCAGTAATGCATTTAATACGTTTATTTTACTCCCAATTTTCGAAGATGGTGGGCGTTTTAGAATTCTCAAATAGTAATAATAATAATAGACTCTTGAGTGGAAGGCAACCACTAGGCGAGGTTAACGCCTTAGGCGTTCTCTACCACCTAACCCTTAGAGTCTTTACAGACTTACGAGTATGACATTGGCAATTGGCACCAACCTCAGTAATGCATTTAATGCGTTTATTTTACTCCCAATTTTCGAAGATGGTGGGCAGTTTAGAATTCTCAAATAGTAACCAATTTGTACGAAAATCATTTTCCGATCGAACATTTGAAAAAGTTTCAGATATCCAAATAGGGGAGCCACCAAAGTAATGCACCATAAATGATTTCAAGATTTGGAAGTCTTTACAGACTTACAACATTGGCAATTGGCACCAACCTCAGTAATGCATTTAATGCGTTTATTTTACTCCCGATTTTCGAAGATGGTGGGCGTTTTAGAATTCTCAAATAGTAACCAATTTGTACGAAAATCATTTTCCGATCGAACATTTGAAAAAGTTTCAGATATCCAAATCGGAAAAGTTAGAAGAGTATTTCATTTTATTGTAAGATCAGGGAGAGGACAAAATACTATCCAAATAAAAGAACACACATGCGTAAATGATAACATTAGATACATATTTTAATTTCTTTCTTTTTTATCTTTAGATCTCCGTTTGTTGAGTTATCAGTTATCTCTTAAGATTTTTTTCTTTTTTGAATTTTTGTAATTTTTTATTTAGTTGTTCTGAAGATGGCCATAGTAGTGGTCGAAATATATCAACTCGTCTGTCCTTTTAGGCTTTGACTGGGTTTACTTCGCGAGTTGATTTATGAACTGCATTCTATTTTGCATCACAAAATGAGTCACTGGAAATGAAGATCGAGTCAATCGTCTACGGTGAACCCCAAAAAAGGCAAAAATCCTTGTCAACCTGATTCTCTGTGCATTTGACGACGTGTCTTGAGTATATTGCATTGAAAATAAAAGTAAAAAATGGTTAGAATGAGAGAAAAAGTGTTTTTGCTGCAGATGTCTGGGTTACTGAAATGAAAATAATAATAATTTAAAAAAAAATAATAATAAATAAATAAAAAATCGAAGAAAAAGCGTTTTTGTAGACGTCTTCAAAGTTTAAATCGCCAGCCTAGTTAGCTTGGTTGGTAGC
Organism: Diaphorina citri; assembly: GCF_000475195.1. Lineage (NCBI taxonomy): Eukaryota > Metazoa > Arthropoda > Insecta > Hemiptera > Psyllidae > Diaphorina > Diaphorina citri. Next base: position 266,172 of record NW_007377598.1, read on the forward strand.
GCGTGTCTTGTAAGCGCTAGGCCGCGGGTTCGATTCCCGTCCGGGGCGAATTTTATCCTGAACGGATAATGTTCGTTCTCGGAACGGCTGTCCTATTACTGTCGTCTTTTTTCTCTTCGATTTTGGGACGATAAGACCTTAGCAGTTACAGTTCCTTCTGTCAAACCTCTTGAAAAAAAAAGAGTTGGAACTGTCTTGAAAGCGCTAGGCCGCGGGTTCGATTCTCGTCCGGGACGGCTTTTATCCTGAACGGATAATGTTCTTTCTCGGAACGGCTGGCTTTCTCCTATTACTGTCGTCCTTTTTCTCTTCGATTTTGGGACAATAAGACCATAGCAGTTACAGTTCCTTCTGTCAAACCTCTTAAAAAAAAATGAAAATTTCCCTATTCAGTAGGTATGTATCTATGCAGAAAATGTGAATTTAACCAAGTATGAACTATAGAGCTGAAAACTAATTTAATGAAGCCTTATAGGTGTGCCTCCTGAAACCAAACCTTGCAACTTTAATTTATTATAATTATTATTGTAAATTAGAAAATATACACCGAAATCTCTATGGATAAAAATATGTATCATAAAATTACATCGACAGAAAGAGTAAATAAAAAGAAAAGGGGGGAAAAGAATTAGGGGATGAGAAATGAATGGATCAAATAGGGATGATTTGAATGGAGCAAAGTTGATGAACGGAAGAAGATATAACAATCTATTTTCAAGATAAGTTCACACTATATGGCAGAGCCACATATAATTTGGCACATTTTATCTTCCATACCGTGTGATGGGTCTACCTTAAAATATGGCGTTAACATACACTTATGCCGACACTTAATACACTTATGCCGACATTTTTTTGCTTTGTACCATAGAAAACTGACAAATTATATGCCACTTTGCCCTATCGTGTGATCCTGGTTTTAAGGAGGGAAAAAATCCAATAGTTTTTCAGATCAGAAACATAGCATAGAAATAAATTAAACATAAAACATTACTACATTAATAATAAATACATCTTTTTTTTTTTAAGTACATCTCGTTTCAAATGTTGAGCACATTGTTAGGATACTGTAATGTTATTTTTCTATTGTATTACATAGGTAGGTACCATCTTACCTTTTTTGAAGACATTTTTCAATAGATGTCATTTTTGTCACCAATGTCATTATATAAGTATAATGACATTGACATAAAAACAATATATTTTTTTTAAAATAACATTTCATAATATTTTTGGGAGAATGACCAAGTGGTCAAGTTTCTAGACATTTGAAAACAGCAACACATTTCATTTGGGATATGAGCATAAAATATCTCAATTCGTTAACACTAAATCGCGTTAGGTGTGTTTAGAACCAAATATGTTATGAAACTGAGAAAGCCTACATTTTTCAATAATAATAATAATAGACTCTTGAGTGGAAGGCAACCACTAGGCGAGGTTAACGCCTTAGGCGTTCTCTACCACCTAACCCTTAGAGCTCTATTATTATGTGGTCAAATTCTCAAATAAATGAGGATAAAATTCGATACCTCGGCTGGGATCGAACCCACGCCCTCCTGATTACCAGGCGAGCGTCTTGACCACTACGCCACCGAGGCAATAGTAACCAATTTGAACGAAAATCATTTTCCGATCGAACATTTGAAAAATTTTCAGATATCCAAATCGGAAAAATTAGAAGAGTATTTCATTTTATTGTAAGATCAGGGAGAGGACAAAATACTATCCAAATAAAAGAACACACATGCGTAAATGATAACATCTAGCTACAAAAAAAAAAAAAAAAAAAAAAAAAAAAAAAAAAAATGTAAATCAAGAAAAAATATTTGCACCAAAAACTGAGAAAATAAAAGGATGAACCAAATGAGGGGGAAATATTATTGTCAGGGGGAAAAAAGGAAAATAAAAAAAAAGATATATTGCAAAATGAAAACCATACAAAAAGTTCATTGACGGGGGGAAAAGTCCCATGAATTAATAGTAAAAAAAAAAAGAAAAAAAGGGGGATAGTGAAAGATACAACTTCTTTTACAAGATATGGCCAGCTACTTTAGGTGGAAATAGGTAATTCACAAGGAAAAGGATCAAGTTCTTAGTTCACACTTAAATTTGAGTGGTCACTTAAGTACTTGAGTGACACAGGTCATCCTCAGTCACTCAAAATTTCACTCAAACATAAGGGGGAAACTTGACAAAATCATAAGGTAGAATTTTATTACAAAAAAAATAATAATATTGGAAAAATCTCTTCAATAAATCATTAATTAACAGATAAAATCTAAATGTACGTGTCTACAGTAATTGTCATTCAAAAAATAATAATATTGGAAAAATCTCTTCAATAAATCATTAATTAACAGATAAAATCTAAATGTACGTGTCTACAGTAATTGTCATTTCGAAGTGTTAGAGACAAATTTATTTAAAATAAAACAAAGTTTTAAAGTTCATGTGGAATAGAAAAATAAATATTGGGACAGAAATAATTCAATAATTTAATGAGTAATTATAATATACATGATGATCTTCTTGAAAAGAATGGGCCCAATTCTCTTTATACATAAAAATAACTCCTTTTGAGAATAAAATAACAGCTATATTTAGGGGCATGACCCCCCACTATCTATTTTCTTTCAGATATGTTCTAAGTTTTGTAGCGATCTTCAGGTACGTGTAAACAAGTCTTAGGCCAAACTCCTTTTGGGAATATATAACAGCTCTATTTGGGGGCATGACCCCCCACTATCTATTTTCTTTCAGATATGTTCTAAGTTTTGTAGCGATCTTCAGGTACGTGTAAACAAGTCTTAGGCCAGCCATTCACTATCAGGTATCAGGTAGACCTGACAGACGGACCTGATCAGGTGTACCTGTCAGGTCTACCTGATAGTGAGTGGCTGGCTGGCCCAAGCTTTGTAGCGATCTTCAGCATCGTGTCAACATCAACAAGCCTTAGCGAACCCAGATAAAAACCTACGCCAAAGTACGGAAGGCCATTATTAGACTCAAGACTATTCCTAGATTTTATTCCAATGGGGCCACTCTTTTCAAAACATCCAGTAGTGTAACTAGGTGATAATATTATGCGAAATAAAAATTATGTATAAGAAACACTAGGGGAGGGGGTGGGTCAAATGAGAGAAAAGTACAGAAATGCTGGAATGTACAACAGAAATTGTAAATGGGGGATTGTGTCTTTTATAACAGTTCCACAATATTTTCTGCAGTCGGTCATTAAATTTTATTTCCCAGTTCACAATATGTTTAAATAATATTTTTTTTAGACCTTTATTTTATTTATTATATTTTCAGTGTACACAAAAACAAGGAATGACCAAACAACAAGGTTTGAAGTTACTTTTCAACAATGTATTTTGCACCAATTTTATACAACACAGACCATTGACTATGCACCTAAAGTCTATGGCTAAGATGAGACTTAAAAGGGCCGAAACTCCGGCAATCTAACGAAGATCTTATTTATTTGATGGAAATTTCATCACCAATTTGGCGGAGGACACTTTAGTCTTAGGTGCGCAAAGGGACTCTTTAGACCTATGCGGTCAGTCACTGAATAAAACTTTTCACTTCGTACTCTTTCGAACGGACAAATCAATTTACATAGACCCAAAAATCTCTCTCAATCGACCACCCCTAAAACGGAGGCCAAAATCTCCGTGTCAAGTTATTTGATGGAAATTTAATCACCAATTTGGCGGAGGACACTTTAGTCTTAGGTGCGCAAAGGGACTCTTTAGACCTATGCGGTCAGTCTCTAAATAAAACTTTTCACTTCGTACCCTTTCGAACGGACAAATCAATTTACATAGACCCAAAAATCTCTCTCAATCGACCACCCCTAAAACGGAGGCCAAAATCTTCGTGTAAAGAAAACGGAAAAAGAGATGGTCTCAACAGCGAGGGCGGACAAAAAGGACACTCTCTTCTACCCAACCAAGTCTCTCCAAACCAGCACTATCACTCAAATCGCTTACCCACTATGGTTGCCCGAAGCAGAGGCAGAGGCAGAGGCAGGCGTTTCCACGGCAACGCGTCCTTCTCCCATAGCAACGCGTCCTTCAGTTTCCATGGCAACACCTTCAGTTTCCGTGTCAAGAAAACGGAAAGAGAGATGGTCTCAACAGCGAGGGCGGACAAAAAGGAGGACACTCTCTTCTACCCAACCAAGTCTCTCCAAACCAGCAATATCACTCAAATCGCTTACCCACTATGGTTGCCCGAAGCAGAGGCAGAGGCAGGCGTTTCCACGGCAACGCGTCCTTCTCCCATAGCAACACGCTCTTGTCCCAGAGCAACGCGTCCTTCAGTTTCCATGGCAACACGCTCGGTCTCCATGGCAACGCGTTCTTCCGGCAACATCACGGAGGCTCCGGCACGATTGCTCATAGCAACCGTGTACGAGGGCGGGGCTCCGGCGAAAGGTGCCGTGGCGAGGTCATACGAGGGTGGGGGGCCGCCAAATGGGGCCGTAGCGTATTTAGCGGCCGGGTAGGGGGGCAGGAGGTTCTGGGAGTCGTAGGAGGGGGTGTCTATCACATGGATCGAGTGACGGGTAGTGGCCTTGAGGACGAGATACTTGTAGCACTTCCACACCACGCGGATGAAGTAGCCCTGCAAGCGGGGAGAGAGGGGGATTTGAATATTAACAGAGACATGGTTAGGGTCTAGCTGGGGGAACGCTAAAAAGGGAAATGACCAGTTTAGTCTGGCTGGGGGACAATACAAGAAATCATAAAGACAGAGTTCAGTAGTGGGGACTAAATTTCAATGTGAATCATTAGTGGGACCCATTTGAAGCAATATAAAGCTTATGAAAATCATCGGAGCAAATTTATCTCTAATAATATTGGACCGATTTTTCGAACCAAAAACCAATTCCCAACCAATATAAAGCTTGTGAAAATAATCGGAGAAAATTCTGATCTAATAACTTTGGACTAATTTTAGAACCCACAAACCATTTACGACCCAATATCAACTTCATATAAAAAATCAGTCTGAATTGCCAAACTCTTACCTTGATGACTAAAGCCATGGTGAATCCAAGAATCACAATCAGGGCTAAACAGTTGGGGTTCATTTCAAGTAGCATATTCTGGAATGGCACATTGTTACTGTCGGCTACAATACGATGTACGTCGGACAGAGAGGTCATGTAACTCAAACCGGCCAGCCTGCGAACAACAATAATTTAGGGGATCATTTACGATTCATCTCAAAGAAAAAATGGTTTAGTCAGTCTTTTATTTACTTAGGTTAAACGTTGGATAGTTATCTTGACTACCAGAGGGCTGCCTGGAAGAGACTGACAAGAAATGCCGACCCTATTTAATAAGGAATAGGCTAGGAAGAGGAAGAAACATTGGATACTTACAAGTCTTGTTATAATCCCAACTCGGAGTTTCATCTACCTTGTAGACTTTTTCAAGGGAAACTAAGTGTACGCCATCTACACGGTAGACAAAACTCCGAGTCGGGATTATGAAAAGACTTGTAAGCATCCAATGTTTAACATAAGTAAATAGACTAAATGGTCCCAGGAAATACTTACACGCCAATACAGAAGTCAAACAGTTGGAAACAGAAGAATGGCATAAGGAGGGAGGGTTTGCCTCTGAGTGCACCCATTACTAGGGCCATGGTCATCATCATTGTGCAGAAAGTGATCAGGATACCTGACTGGATGTCAGCTGTGAACAAGAACAAAACCGGATAAATGAGTCTCTATTATTTCAACTTCAAAATCCACTGTTTTTTTTCTATATTTCAAAGGATATCCTATCTTATCAGAGGAAAAAAATCATTTGGTATTGGTATAATTTCATCTACCCCCGGTCCCAATTCGTTGAAATAATCGAAGTTCTACTGTAAATGAGTCTCACGAAAAATAACAAACAGACCAATCAAATCAAACCATGATTTCTTTGTGGTAAAAAAGATCTCTTTCGTAATTTTTGTGGATATCACAACATTACTAAGTGCCACCAGTACAATCAATTTCTATTTTTCAACAATGTTTTTACACTGGTAATGCCGCCACTGGTCGCTAATCGATTAAGTAGCTCAGGTAAATCTCCTCACGAGGCTGAGTACACCCCGAATTCCAAGCACAGAGCCCATAGCAGATATACAACGACCTTATACCCGTTCAAAAAACCCAACCAATATTTGGGTACTTTGCTGTTATATGTAGGTTTGCAGGTAATAAGCTTAAAAAAATTCCTACATAATTTGATATGGATTACCCACCAATGGAAATATTTCTAATCGAAAAGCTTTTTCTTCGATGGTGGGTATGGAATTAGGGACAACTTTTTCTTGCCAATGATGGGATCGAACCCCGAACCAGTACTTACTATATCTGAGCATCTGTTTCCTCAGAATATCATAGTCAGGTCGGCGGGTAGGTCCGAATTCCGCCATACTCCGCGACATTTCCCTTTGTTCCTTTTCCATCTCTAGCAGAGAATCGATAGCATTCTCTCTGATTACCTGCAGGACATAGCGTTACAATATTAATAACTGGAAAAATGTCCAATAAGGCCGTATTTTATTAGGTGACTTTTATTGTTGCTTTTGAATTCAATATGTAAATGTAAATGCAGTTTCTTTGTGTTATTATGTCACAACTTTGGTACTCACTGCAGCATTGTAGGATTTTCCCAATATCTCAGACAGGTCATCCTCAGTCACTCAAAATTTCACTCAAACATAAGGGGGAAACTTGACAAAATCATAAGGTAGAATTTTATTACACAAAAATAGCGCTTACAAGGCAGACGCGCTACCAATCGAGCTAACTAGGCTGGCTGACTGGAACTTTGTGTACAGTAGGTGGTAGGTAGGTAGTTTTCAGTAGGTATGTAATTATAATTGAGGAGCTGGGTGCAAAAAGGGAAATATGGTTTTTTTGCCCTTTTTGCGTAAAACGGTTTTTTGAATAGAACGTGGTGCGTTCTATCTTCCAGCGTTTGAACTGCAGTGATAACTTTTTCCTTTTTGCGTAAAACGGTTTTTTGAATAGACCGTGGTGCGTTCTATCTTCCAGCGTTTGAACTGCAGTGATAACTTTTTTTTTTCGATGAGTTACAGCGTTTTTTGTAAACATAATTTTCAAGGATTTAGATGAAAAATTGAAAACTTTAAAGTTAAATACTTTTTTTTTCAATTTTTCATCTAAATCCTTGAAAAGTATATTTACAAAAAACGCTGTAACTCATTTTCTCCTATCCTGTCTTCCTTCTCTCTTCGATTTCGGGACGATAAGACCATAGCAGTTACAGTTTCCTCTGTCAAAAAACAAAGGACGAATTGGATTTAAAAAAAAAAAAAAAGGTAGGTAGGACTGGTAGGAAGTACCTCCAGCTATGAAGAATTACCTAGATGGGATTAAGAAAAAAGACAAAGAAGAGAAGGAGAAGAAGAATGAACTTTTGAAAGATAAGAAGGTAGAACTAAATTAAACCACTCTGAATTCGAGAGGTTTCTGGTGTGTGAGATTTTTTGTCTATATTATATCTTACTAGTATGGTAGAATCGTAAGGCATCCATCCGCGCCAATTTGGAAAACCAAAGAAGATCCATTGGAAAAAGGACAAGTACTGTAAAGATTTGAGAAAAGAGTGAAAATGTGTTTCGTATAGTTTCAGTGATGTTCCGGTTATGGGAGGACACGATTTTAAAATCAAGTCTTGTATACCTATCTCAGTTTGATGATTTTCATTTATTGCCCTTTTTGCCTCCTCAATTGTGTCTAATTTTCCATCAGTCTGAACAAACCTTGACCATCTGGACAATCGCGAGCTGCTGCCTTTTTCCCGGCCACACTCAGGCTGGGTGAGGGGCTATGTGTCTGTGTAAGTAGGTGGACACATATGTGTCTGTGTAAGTAGGCGGACACATATCTACACAACGGTGATTCAACCCACTACCTGAATGAACATTAGGCCCTGTCAGCTTAAAATATTTAACATGAGTATACACTGTGTTCATTGATAACATGATAACCTGTGAGGTAAATGCCCGAGGCATTTTCTACCATGTGAAGCAAAGTAAATCAAATCAATTGGGGTCGAGTGGATTGGAACACATCACATGCCTTCAGGCACACTCCATTTGTCAAGGGTTTAGGCATTGCCTTGCCCTTGGGATCAATTTAATTTGAATATTAGGATTGGTACCAACCCTCAGTTGTTTAGACTTTAGAGGTCATCTTGGCAGGGTAGAGTGGCAATCCAAACTTTGGGCCACACATCAATAAATTTTATTGATGGTTTCTTGTCAATACATAATACTGAACCTTATAACCTGTCAAGTAAAATCTTCAGCCTGTTCTCTCTTCTTATAAAACCCTACCACCTAGAAATTATCACTCCTGTGATAACTCAGGGTATAAGGAGCTAGAGTAAGGAAGGATTTTGATCTTTTCAATGTCACATTGGGGATCATTTGATTATTCTGGAGCAGGTTTTGAGCAGTATAAGTGAAGTGAGGGAGAGATATTCTATGCAATAATTAGGTTCTATTATCCCCCTAGAACCCGGATTTTGAGCAGGATAAATGTAGGATATTTTATTCTCATTATAATTGATTGAAGGGGCACCCTAAGCTAGACGTCACTGACTCCACATCGGGATAGAAGTGGGACTGCGGGAGCTGCTCGGCTCTCGGTGGGATATTTCAGGGAACTGTGCTGTGGTCAACGCCAGTCACAACCTTGAGTCCCAACTGAAAACCAAGTACGAGCTGGACTACCTGAATGTATCTGCCGGTGTGGACTACTCCCAGGAGAAGACGCAACACAACGGTCTCCACTGTGAGGCACTGCTACGCCACCAGGACTATTTCCTAGGGTACGCCTGGAAAGGGACGCTCCTCCAGTCTGAGGACTGCTCAGCCATGCACCACGAACACAAGGTGTCCTTAGGATGGACAGACATCGACTATGTCGTCAATTTCACATCGGTAGCGAACCTGAAGCACCACACGTTCCTTCTCTACCAGGTCATCAACCAGAAGTTTGACCAGGGGATTTCCATCGGGCTGGATGAGGACAGTAAGCAAGTGACCACGGAGCTCGTTCTCCGATGGAAACTCGAGGACCAGGCACGGACGAGCCTCAAGTTCAAGATAGCCAGTGACAACAGGGTCGGTGTCGGGTTTGAGAGAATGATTCATGACGAGGTCAAGATGACAGGCGCGGTCGGCGTGTCAACCACAGAATGGACGGTAAACTGTGGTCTTGGGTTCGAGCTGGAAATTTGACATGGGAACGAGCATTTGGCTTTCGTTGTTCAGCGAATAAAGAAGGTTTTTCTCGCCTTTCAACGGAATTTTCACTCTGTTGTTACTTTCCTTATCCCATAGAGAAGAAAGTAATGTATTCTCAATATTCATTAATTTCATGCAAATAAATGCTATAGCTCTGGGCTATGGAACTATTAATAATAAATAAATAAATATTCATTTAGATTTTCAGGGTCGGAACGGGTCCCTTTAGTACTTCTCCCCTTCACTCATCACTCTCACCAGTCTCACCTTCACTTATTAATCTTACAATGGTCTACTTACACAATGAATGATACGACAGAAATATGCAAGAGTAGAACTCTGCAGTCCAATATATTATACTATCCAAAACTGACCACAAAACCGATCTTAAAAACTGTGTAAAATTTCAGGAAAAAATATAAAACAAAACCGATCTAAATTAATTAATTGTGTAAAATTTAGTGAAATATAAAACAAACAAAACGCACACTCACACTGAATGTCTTACGTGGACAGTTCACTACTATGAATGAAAAACTCTACATAGAGGACAGTCTAAAACTATAGAAATAGATATAGGTAGATAGAATAGGAATAGATAAAGAATAGAATAGATATACAGTAGAACCTCGATTATTTCAACTCATTGGGACCGGGGGTAGTTGAAATGATCAAGGTTGAAATGATCACTTTCTATGATCTTTTCCTCTGATAAGATAGGATATCCTTTGAAAGATAGAAAAAAAAAATAATAATAATTGTATTTTGGAGTTGAAATAATAGAGGGTTTAAATAATGGAAGTTGAAATAATCGAGGTTCTACTGTAGATATACATAGATGGAGGTTAGAGGATGTTTACTGTGAGAAGACCTAAGCACCTAACGTAGTTCGGATCCGAGTGATTAGAAGCTAGAAGGGAGAGTCCCCGATGTGACCAAACTGTAAAACCATATCACTAGAACTCATGTTATAGTCTAAACAGGGTGACGAACAGCCTGAACAGATGAGGCCCTGCCAGAAGAACAATCGAACCACCAACCTTAAGGCCCAAAAAAAGTCCACGGCCACGACGCGAACCACCGGAAGTCTATCAACATCGTTCAAAAATTTGACAACAATTCTAGGCTTCCAAAGACGGACGAGTATCCATATCCAATGTATCCATGGTCAAGAAAGGCTAACTAAGCTTTAAGGGCAACGCAGAGAACGCCTCTAGCATTGATCTCACCTTATGGTTAGGTACTTTCTACCAAAAAAAAGTATACCAATGAGATTGGTGGAACAAAGAAGACAATGTCAACCAATTGGTTCCCAACCATATTCAAATAATTAAATAACTCATACACCCTGTATGTATAGAATACGAAATGGATAGTTTACACATGACTATTATTACTATTATAATTATACATAATTATTATAGTTAGGTATAGTTAATATAGTTATACATATTATGAATATAAAATCAAGGCAATTATATTGTGCATATGGAATCTAGATATAGTTATGGATATCCTAGATCTAAAATCAGACTATATTGCTGATCTTATCAAACTTGAATGTGCCACTCGAATTACATAGAGACAATATGACTAGAAAAGCCAATGTTTACCAACCATGCTGGCACCGGTCGCTATGCGCATTTATATGTCATAGCTACTCATTTTCCTCACGAGGTTGAGTGGGCCCCGCAACAGCCAGTCACGGAATCAATTATTTGGATGATACAAATTTCTTGACCCCGCCGGGAAACGAACCCGGGTCTCCCGCGTGCAAGGCGAGCGCAGTGACCACTACGCCATGGGAGGTGATGTTTTTGGATTCAATATGATTCAACCAAAGAGATTCCGCTTTGGACGTCCATTTTTGCTGCCACAGGCCATGTGGCAGCAAGTGTGGACCAGCCCTGAAAGTCACTGATGAAGGCTCTTAAGGTAGAAACACACTACCATCACGGTACGTTTCGTGAAGTCATGGAGAGTCAGAAAGATGTACTTCAAAGTTTTCCAAAAATATAGTTGATTTTGTTGAAAGTAGCTACACTACTATCACTCCACGTGAGCTCACGTGATGTGAGGGCAGTGTGGATATCACGAACGAAATTACCTACAATACAATGGGAAAACTTTGAAGTACATCTTTCCGGCCCGCCATGAGTTCACGTGACGTGATGGTAGTGTTTCTAACTTTAACTTCATGACAAATCCTGTTTCGGTGTCAACCTTACCTCGTCCGAGCCGAACTGTATTTGAGTTGGCATAGAGCGGGGAGGGGGAGGGCTGCCTCTCATCAGTTCACCGTCATGTCCAGGGGTGGAAATAATCAGGCTCGGGTTATTGAGCAGCGCCACCATAATACTCATGGCCAGGATGTGTAGCAACTGTGAAGAAAAATAACATAATAGGGTACGTTTAAAATCTTTCAATAATTCAAACTGTCGACACAAAATTGGAAAATCTTCAGAAGTTTTACGGCATAGGAAACATTTTCTCTATTTTATGTTTTTTTTTTTTTCGGCACGGGATTCACATATCCCTAATACGCCATCGGAGTGAGCGTGTATAAATTAATAAAATTAAAAATTTCCAAACTACGTTTTTAAATTTTGGTGTCTTCTTTTCTCAGTCTCTCTTTTACGGCTTTCTTTTAAGTGGCAGGGTTCTCCTAGAGGAGCTCTTCCATCCAACCACTGATTCTCTCATTGTGAGCCTTTAAAAATATACACGAGCAGTGCTTTGTTTAGACTGTCAGCTTAGAACAAGTCGTTCCAAAAGTATGCAAACAGTTTTATAAGATATTTTAGCAGGGAAATCATGATTGTCCCTAAACTTTGAGAGTCCTTTATGTCCCTACGAAGAGAAGTAATATAAATGAGCTTACCATATGCCACAGGCCAAACATGATGGTGGCCGTCCTGACGTGCAGGCAGATTAGAACAAGTCGTTCCAAAAGTATGCAAACAGTTTTATAAGATATTTTAGCAGGGAAATCATGATTGTCCCTAGACTTTGAGATGTCCCTACGAAGAGAAGTAATATAAATGAGCTTACCATATGCCACAGGCCAAACATGATGGTGGCCGTCCTGACGTGCAGGCAGATACATTTGGTTTTCGTTGTTCGGCGAATAAAGAAGGTTTTTCTCGCCTTTCAACGGAATTTTCACTCTGTTGTTACTTACTTTCCTTATCCCATAGAGAAGAAAGTAATGTATTTTCAATAGTCATTAATTTCATGCTAATAAATGCTATAGCTCTGGGCTATAAAACTGTTAATAATAAATAAATATTCATTTAGATTTTCAGGGTGGGAACCAAACCCTTTAGTACTTCTCCCCTTCACTCATCACTCTCACCTTCACTTATAAAGTAATCTTACAACGGTCTACTTACACAATGGATGATACGACAGAAATATGCAAGGGGATTCATCTGCAGTCCAATATATTATACTATCCAAAACTGACCACAAAACCGATCTTAAAAACCGTGTAAAATTTCAGGAAAAAATATAAAACAAAACCGATCTAAATTAATTGTGTAAAATTTAGTGAAATATAAAACAAACAAAACGCACACTTAATTGTGTAAAATTTAGTAAAATATAAAACAAACAAAACGCACACTCACACTGAATGTCTTACGTGGACAGTTGACTACTATGAATGAAAAACTCTACATAGAGGACAGTCTAAAACTATAGACATAGATATAGGTAGATAGAATAGGAATAGATAAAGAATAGAATAGAAATACAGTAGAACCTCGATTATTTCAACTCATTGGGACCGGGGGTAGTATTAATTGTGTAAAATTTAGTGAAATATAAAACAAACAAAACGCACACTCACACTGAATGTCTTACGTGGACAGTTGAATGAAAAACTCTACATAGAGGACAGTCTAAAACTATAGAAATAGGTAGATAGAATAGGAATAGATAAAGAATAGAATAGAAATACAGTAGAACCTCGATTATTTCAACTCATTGGGACCGGGGGTAGTTGAAATGATCAAGGTTGAAATTATCACTTTCTATGATCTTTTCCTCTGATAAGATAGGATATCCTTTGAAAGATAGAAAAAAACAATGGATTTTGGAGGTTGTTGGGAGGGAGGAGGAGGGAGAAACAATTGAAATAATCGAGGTTCTACTGTAGTTGAAATGATCACTTTCTATGATCTTTTCCTCTGATAAGATAGGATATACTTTGAAAGATAGAAAAAAAATAATAATTGTATTTTGGAGTTGAAATAATAGAGGGTTTAAATAGTGGAAGTTGAAATAATCGAGGTTCTACTGTAGATATACATAGATGGAGGTTAGAGGATGTTTACTGTGAGAAGACCTAAGCACCTAACGTTAGTTACTATACCCGAAAAATAACACACATAATACCCCTTGTCTAAAGTTGAGACACTTAGGTCCAAGACTTGTCATGGTGCTCGTTTATACTGCTGGCATAGGACTGAAAAGTCCCTTTACTGCAGAAGTAAAGCTATTCTTATTATTGTGGTCATATTCTCAAAAAATATTAAGGATAAATTATATCTCGGTTGGGTATAAACCCACACCCTCCTGATTACCAAGCGAGCGTCTTGTGAGAAAATCATTACGATTCGTCAGATTTTTATTTTTAGAGGTTTGAGAGACGGAACTGAAGGTCTGATGATCCCGAAAGTGGAAAGGAGGACAGGATAGGAGAAAGCCAGACGTGCCGAGAACATACCTTATCTGTTCAAGATTCAGTTCACCCCGGAGGACTTTGAACTTCAACTTTATTGACAACAATATAAATAAACAATAAATGCACCTCCTAAGCTTAAATTAAACTTATATAGAAGTGAGCTCCTCTCCTAAATACATAAGTGTAAAAAAAAAAAAAAAAAACAAAAAAAACAAATTTGCTCAATGTCAATCGAATCCGCGAGGAAACTTATTTTCAAGATAGGTTCACACTATATGGCAGAGCCACATATAATTTGGCACATTTTATCTTCCATACCGTGTGATCGGTCTACCTTAAAATATGGCGTTAACACTTATGCCGACACTTAATACACTTATGCCGACAATTTTTTGCTTTGTACCATAGAAAACTGACAAATTATATGCCACTCTGCCCTATCGTGTGATCCTAGGAGGGAAAAAATCCAATAGTTTTTTCAGATCAGAAACATAGCATAGAAATAAATTAAACATAAAACATTACTACATTAATAATAAATACATCTTTTTTTTTTTAAGTAGTTCTTTTTTAAAACGAGTATAGCCAACTTCGTTAGCCTGGAGGGTGCGCCTTGTAATGGCTAGAGATTTGATTCCTGCCCGGAGCGAACTTTATTATTGACAGATAGAATAGAATATACTTTGTTCATCCTGCCAGAATGAGACTGAAAAGTCCCTTTACTCCCGCAGTCTAAACAAGGTCTTATATTTATGTCTAGGTCTTATCCTCAATAAGAATGTCTAAAGGTCTAAACTAAACTAAAAAACAAGGTCTAAACAAGGTCTTATCCTTAATAAGAATGACCAGATAAGCTTTGTTCTCAGAAACTAATAAGGTTCGTTCTCGGAACAAGGTTCCTTTTTGGCTTTCTCCTATCCGACCGATCAGCAGCATGGTTTTAGCAAATACTTACACGCCAATACAGAAGTCAAACAGTTGGAAACAGAAGAATGGCATAAGGAGGGAGGGTTTGCCTCTGAGTGCACCCATTACTAGGACCATACATCATTGTCATCAGGATAAACAAGGTAATATATATATATTCTATATATGGGAAATACTTACACGCCAATACAGAAGTCAAACAGTTGGAAACAGAAGAATGGCATAAGGAGGGAGGCGTTCCAAGAATGGACATTATTCGTTCAGGATAAAATACGCCCGGGGCGGGAATCGAACCCGCGACCTAGCGCTTACAAGGCGGACGCGCTTTGAATGTGAATATTAATAAAAAAAAAAAATGGTTAGGTATCGACCAGTCAGTTTCCTCGATCCTGATTGGTTGCCAGACAGACAGTTAGGGTTCATTTCGAGTAGCATATTCTGGTCTAATGACTTTGGAACAATTTTAGAACCAGAACCAATTCCCAACCAATATCAAGCTAATAAACACCATCCAAATTCTTACCTTGATTACTAAAGCCATGGTGAATCCCAGGATAACAATCAGGGCTAGACAGTTGGGGTTCATTTCGAGTAGCATATTCTGGAATGGCACATTGTTACTGTCGGCTACAATACGATGTACATCAGACAGGGAGGTCATGTAACTTAAACCGGCCAGCCTGCGAACAACAATGAGTTAGTTACTATACCCGAAAAATAAACACATAATACCCCTTGTCTAAAGTTGAGACACTTAGGTCTAAGACTTGTCATGGTGCTCGTTTATACTGCTGGCATAGGAATGAAAAGTCCCTTTACTCCAGAAGTAAAGCTATTCTTATTATTGTGGTCATATTCTCAAAAAAATATTAAGGATAAATTATATCTCGGCTGGGAATAAACCCACACCCTCCTGATTACCAAGCGAGCGTCTTGTGAGAAAATCATTACGATTCGTCAGATTTTTATTTTTAGAGGTTTGAGAGACGGAACTGCAGGTCTAATGATCCCAAAAGTGAAGAGAGAAGGACAGGATAGGAGAAAGCCAGACGTTCCGAGAACGAACATTATCTGTTCAAGATTCAGTTCACCCCGGAGGACGATCGAATCCCCGAGGAAACGCTTACAAGACAGACGCGTCACCCTTCAAGGGAACTAGGCGGGGCAAGTTCTTTTTTAAAACGAGTATAGCCAACTTGGAGGGTGCGCCTTGTAATGGCTACAGATTTGATTCCTGACCGGAGTGAACTTTATTATTGACAGATAGAATAAAATAGAATAGAATATACCTTGTTTATCCTGCCAGAATGAGACTGAAAAGTCCCTTTACTCCCGCAGTCTAAACAAGGTCTTATCCTTAATAAGAATGACCAGATAAGCTTTGTTCTCAGAAACCAATAAAGTTCGTTCTCGGAATAAGGTTCCTTCTTGGCTTTCTCCTATCCGACCGATCAGCAGCACATGGTTTTAGCAAATACTTACACGCCAATACAGAAGTCAAACAGTTGGAAACAGAAGAATGGCATAAGGAGGGAGGGTTTGCCTCAGAGTGCACCCATTACTAGGACCATACATCATTGTCATCAGGATAAACAAGGTATATATATATTCTATATATGGGAAATACTTACACGCCAATACAGAAGTCAAACAGTTGGAAACAGAAGAATGGCATAAGGAGGGAGGGTTTACCTCTGAGTGCACCCATTACTAGGACCATACATCATTGTCATCAGGATAAACAAGGTATATATATTCTATATATGGGAAATACTTACACGCCAATACAGAAGTCAAACAGTTGGAAACAGAAGAATGGCATAAGGAGGGAGGGTTTGCCTCTGAGTGCACCCATTACTAGGGCCATGGTCATCATCATTGTGCAGAAAGTGATCAGGATACCTGACTGGATGTCAGCTGTGAACAAGAACAAAACCGGATAAATGAGTCTCTATTATTTCAACTTCAAAATCCACTGTTTTTTTTCTATATTTCAAAGGATATCCTATCTTATCAGAGGAAAAAAATCATTTGGTATTGGTATAATTTCATCTACCCCCGGTCCCAATTCGTTGAAATAATCGAAGTTCTACTGTAAATGAGTCTCACGAAAAATAACAAACAGACCAATCAAATCAAACCATGATTTCTTTGTGGTAAAAAAGATCTCTTTCGTAATTTTTGTGGATATCACAACATTACTAAGTGCCACCAGTACAATCAATTTCTATTTTTCAACAATGTTTTTACACTGGTAATGCCGCCACTGGTCGCTAATCGATTAAGTAGCTCAGGTAAATCTCCTCACGAGGCTGAGTACACCCCGAATTCCAAGCACAGAGCCCATAGCAGATATACAACGACCTTATACCCGTTCAAAAAACCCAACCAATATTTGGGTACTTTGCTGTTATATGTAGGTTTGCAGGTAATAAGCTTAAAAAAATTCCTACATAATTTGATATGGATTACCCACCAATGGAAATATTTCTAATCGAAAAGCTTTTTCTTCGATGGTGGGTATGGAATTAGGGACAACTTTTTCTTGCCAATGAAAAAAAATATCCATCTAAAAACTACTTTTGGCCAGCGCAGCGACGAAAGTACGTTAAAGAAAGGTATTCTATGGAAATATGTATAAAGCAGTCCTGTATAATCTGGAGAGAAAAAAATGCTCCTTGGATCAGTTAATGGTGCATTGCTTTAGAACACATCAAAGAGCCATTTCACACTGAGCGGATTTTTATCGTGCGGATTCCGCTCTCGCGGTTTGTTTCCGCCTAGTCAATGAGTGTTTAATGAGTCCTTTCACACACAGCGGTATTCTAGTGAAATCCGCGCGTTTTCCCTGCGGATCCGCTGGACGTCCGCAGAAATTTAGACCCGCGATCGCAGTTTTTTTCCCGCTGCAGTAGTAGTCATATTAGAAGTGTTGTGATGTAAGGAATATTGATAATAATTTTTAATCTCTTGAAGTGTTACCTACGTAAATGTAAACCGCTGTGTGTGAAAGAAATCGCGGATTTTGCAGGCGGTAAAAATCCGCTCAGTGTGAAATGAGCCAAAACATTCCTATAAAACGATAGCACGTTGAATGAACCAGTTCCCAATTCCTAATGGATCACTAAAATCAAGCATAGTTTCTATTAGTTGCGCGACTATCTGGGTAAGTAGGTATGTGCTGCTGCTGGCTTTTCCGAGGTCCACTCAGGCTGAGTGAGATTAATGTGAGCACAAATCGAAATGAGAATACCTTTTTTTTGGTGATGATGGGTATCGAACCCAGAACCAGTACTTACTATATCTGAGCATCTGTTTCCTCAGAATATCATAGTCAGGTCGGCGGGTAGGTCCGAATTCCGCCATACTCCGCGACATTTCCCTTTGTTCCTTTTCCATCTCTAGCAGAGAATCGATAGCATTCTCTCCGGTCCTGGCAGAAGAACAATCGAACCACCAACCTCAAGGCCCAAAAAAAGTCCACGGCCACGACGCGAACCACTGGAATTCTATCAACATCGTTCAAAAATTTGACAACAATTCTAGGCTTCCAAAGACACACGAGTATCCATATCCAATGTATCCATGGTCAAGAAAGGCTAACTAAGCTTTAAGGGCAACGCAGAGAACGCCTCTAGAATTGATCTCACCTTGTGGTTAGGTACTTTCTACTAAAAAAATATACCAATGAGATAGGTGGAAAAAAGAAGACAATGTGAACCAATTGGTTCCCAACCATATTCAAATAATTAAATAACTCATACACCCTGTATGTATAGAATACGAAATGGATAGTTTACACATGACTATTATTACTATTATAATTATACATAATTATTATAGTTAGGTATAGTTAATATAGTTATACATATTATGAATATAAAATCAAGGCAATTATATTGTGCATATGGAATCTAGATATAGTTATGGATATCCTAGATCTAAAATCAGACTATATTGCTGATCTTATCAAACTTGAATGTGCCACTCGAATTACATAGAGACAATATGACTAGAAAACTAGATACCTAAGTAGGTGTTATAGTTCAAATTTTCAAAGAAGTCAGATTCGGTTGAATTCTGTAGGTACCTTCAAATATTTTCACATCTCAGGATATTGGCCCAATCAAAAGCCTCAAAATATGTGTGTATCTAAACCTCCATGTGGTACTATTGCCTTCGTCCCACATGAGTGAGATGAGCGGGCAAGGGTCAGGTAAGCCTCTCACAGATGTCGCTGCAATCGCCCAGTGTTGCCAAGATCAGAGGATTTTCCTCAAACAAAGGTTTTTTGGCGGTTTAGCTTATTTGGCGGTGCATCTGTCTTGTAAGCGCTAGGTCGCGGGTTCTATTCCCGGCCGGGGGCGGATTTTATCCTTTGGACGAATAATGTTCGTTCTCGAAACCGCTGACTTTCTTCTTCTTCTATCCTGTCTTCCTTCTCTCTTCGATTTCGGGACGTTAAAAGATCTTAACAGTTACAGTTCCCTCTATCAAACCTTGCTAAAAAAAGGTTTTTTTTTTTCAATATCCCCCAACCACTCTATTATTGCTTACGTAGGACGTGGCGTCAGAAATGTTTTGCTAAATAAAATGTAAGTAGGTACAGTATAATTTGACAACAGCGCATTTTCCTCCGGTTGACATCTTTGATAAATTGGACAATAAAACTACACACTTGAATTACACTGTGGACTTCCCTATATGAACTATAGACTCATGCCAAGAGAGCGAAGAATATATTAAGCTGAGCCATACCTGTGACAGTCCTGTGTATGCTACTTTGATGATGAAATATGAAATTGCAAAAAAAAAAAGATGTTTGATACAAGGAACCGCAATTGCCAAGGTCTCATCGTCCCGAAGAACAAGTCGTTCAAAAAGTATGCAAACAGTTTTATAAGATATTTTAGCAGGGAAATCTTGATTGTCCCTAGACTTTGAGAGTCCTTTATTTCCCTACGAAGAGAAGTAATATAAATGATCTTACCATATGCCACAGGCCAAACATGATGGTGGCCGTCCTGACGTGCAGGCAGATACAGCACTGCCATTCCTTGTTACTGCCGGGCTCCGCCGTTTTGAAACGAAAATGTTCCGGTCTCATACCTGGTAAAACAAAGGACGAATTGGATTAAGAAAAAGAAAAAAAAAAGGTAGGTAGGAAGTACCTCCAGCTATGAAGAATTACCTAAGTAGATAGGATTAAGGAAAAAGACAAAGAAGAGAAGGAGGAGGAAGAAGAATAAACTTTTGAAAGATAAGAAGGTAGAACTAAATTAAACCACTCTGAATTCGAGAGGTTTCTGGTGTGTGAGATTTGTCTATATTATATCTTACTAGTAATATGGTAGAATCGTAAGGCATCCATCCGCGCCAATTTGGAAAACCAAAGAAGATCCATTGGAAAAAGGACAAGTACTGCAAAGGATTTGAGAAAAGAGTGAAAATGTGTTTCGTTTAGTTACAGTGATGTTCCGGTTATGGGAGGACACGATTTTAAAATCAAGTCTTGTACAAATGGCCAATCGCCCACATTTTCCCGTACTTCATTTCAACCCCAAGATTCCATTTTAAACAATTTTTATTGGAGCCTTATTTAGTTTCAATTTTAATTAATATCTTCGATAGAATCTATTGCATTTTATCACTGCCCTTATTTAGGGTGAGAAGGGCAATTTTTTAACCGAGTGGAAAAGATCTGAGAGAAATGTTCAACATTTTCCAAACAGTGATTCAAAATTTGAAGCTGTTCGCGCAGGAAAAGAAAGTGAGCGCGCAGCACGACAGATCCATCCAAGCTGTGAAGGAACAAGTCACTGCGCATGCGCTCACCAGTCCTCTACCCGAACCTGAAGTCCAGTTTAAACAAGAGAAAAAAGACTCTGCTCTTGAGGAGAAGCGTCCGCCAACACTTATCCTCAACACACCCGGGTTTTACCAGCTGAACAGACACGGGCAGGATTTACTCACGAGTATCTTCGATCACCTCGGGATCGCACGGTTCAAATTCTCTCACACGCGCGCAGGTAACTCGTTGCCAGACTTGCAGGGAGTATTCGACATAGATATTGGTACCAACGCCTTCTGGCATAACTTCCAATACGGGTGTTCCCCCTGCAGATGGACACGTCTGGATGCGTTCTTCAACACGTACTCCCTCGGGATAGACCGTTGCCAGACTTGCAGGGAGTATTCGACATAGATATTGGTACCAATACCTTCTGGCATAACTTCCAATACGGGTGTTCCCCCTGCAGATGGACACGTCTGGATGCGTTCTTCAACACGTACTCCCTCGGGATAGACAAGGATTTAGATGAAAAATTGATAACTTTAAAGTTAAATACCTATCTCAGTTTGATGATTTTCATTTATTGCCCTTTTTGCACCCAGCTCCTCAATTGTGTCTAATTTTCCATCAGTCTGAACAAACCTTGACCATCTGGACAATCGCGAGCTGCTGACTTTATTCCCGGCCACACTCAGGCTGGGTGAGGGGCTATGTGTCTGTGTAAGTAGGTGGACACATATCTACACAACGGTGATTCAACCCACTACCTGAATGAACATTAGGCCCTGTCAGCTTAAAATATTTAACATGAGTATACACTGTGTTCATTGATAACATGATAACCTGTGAGGTAAATGCCCGAGGCATTTTCTACCATGTGAAGCAAAGTAAATCAAATCAATTGGGGTCGAGTGGATTGGAACACATCACATGCCTTCAGGCACACTCCATTTGTCAAGGGTTTAGGCATTGCCTTGCCCTTGGGATCGAAAAACAAAATAAATGAGAAGAAAAACAAAATAAATGAGAAGCTTCTCAAAAATCCCGCATGTAGCAGCACCTGTCGAGCAATGGGGTAGTGACCTTGAACCAAGGAGGTCGAATGAGAGTGAAATTTCACATCGGCAAGAACGAAAAGTGAAGCCGATTTGCGAACAGCTGATCCGAGGAGTGTCCATTTAAATTTTTTGTTGATGTTTATTAAAAGTTCAAAAGTTTATTAAAATTTAAAAGTTCTGGCCGAAGTTTTTTCTTTTTTTTTAGTATACACTGTGTTCATTGATAACATGATAACCTGTGAGGTAAGTAAAAAATATTTAACATGCCATGTGAAGAGTTTATTTAATGGTTGTAAGTGTCTTCCCGTTTAAACATAGATCTTAGCTGATAGGTACTAGTTATTACTTTCTATTTTTATACTTTTTATATTCCTGCTTCCTGTTCTGAGCTTATAACCCTTCTGTGTAATAAAATTGTTCTACACCGAGATGGAAGACTACATTGATGTGTACATGAACTTTTTTGATGAATTCAACAAGTCGGTTGACACTACAGATCATGTTCTACACCGAGATGGAAGACTACATTGATGTGTACATGAACTTTTTTGATGAATTCAACAAGTCGGTTGACACTACAGATCAACTCCCAGTGAAGATCATCAAGGGAAATTTACGAGACCATGACATAATTGGATGTGTCATAGATTGGACCCAACAGTACTTGAGCGTCAGGTAACTATTATAGCCAGCCTAGTTAGCTTAGTTGGTTGTGCATCTGCTTTGTAAGTGCTAGGCCACAGGTTCAATTCCCACCGAGGCAGATTTTATCCCATTGGGATAATGTTCGTTCTTGGAATTTCTGGCTTTCTCCCATCCTATCTTCATTCTCTCTTTGATTTTGGGATGGCTTAGACCTTAGCAGTTACTTCTGTCAAACCTCTTTTTTTTTAACTATTATGTTAGTTCCAGTATAAGTTGGTATGACTTGTGTTGACCCAGCACCTAAATGGGCAGTACTGTGTCTCTTCCTTAGTGGTGTAGTGGTTAGCACAGTGGACTCTGGAGCTGGAGGTTGGTGGTTCAAGTCCAAGTCCTGTCAGAAAATTTAGCGTAGTATAGGTATTAGGTGGGAACTACATTTGTGACAAAAGCATTTTTGTTTAACACAATTAAAATTCCTTACTGCACCTTGCCTTGTCATTAGGTGAGGGTCATAACTATGAAATGGGCATGTTATGACAAAGGCCAACATGTAATAAATAAATAAATAAATAAATAAATGAAATGCTTCAAATTACTGGCAAATATTTTTAGTATAACATTTTCGAGACACTTTCTACCATGCGTTGGCTAACTCTCTTTCCCTTGATTAATAATAAAATTTACTTTTAACCACGTATGTATATAAGTGGAGGTGGGGAGGGTTGGCTAACGGTTGGCAATTCTGGCGGATGATGTTGGTTTGGTGTGGACCTGCCTCCTGATCACATTTGGCTATAAATTGAAGTTCAAAATATGTCCTATTTGCTGGTGGATATATCTCATTAATCATGAGATGTGTCCACCAGCAAACTCAATTTGAAATTTATTTACCCTATATGAAAAATATGTATACTTAAAATGTCAAATTACAATTACAAGCAAATCAAATATTAGGATCTGGTACCAACCCTCAGTTGTTTAGATTTTAGAGGTCATCTTGGCAGGGTAGAGTGGCAATCCAAACTTTGGGCCGCACAGCAATAAATTTTATTGATGGTTTCTTGTCAATACATAATACTGAACCTTATAACCTGTCAAGTAAAATCTTCAGCCTGTTCTCTCTTCTTATAAAACCCTACCACCTAGAAATTATCACTCCTGTGATAACTCAGGGTATAAGGAGCTAGAGTAAGGAAGGATTTTGATCTTTTCAATGTCACATTGGGGATCATTTGATTATTCTGGAGCAGGTTTTGAGCAGTATAAGTGAAGTGAGGGAGAGATATTCTATGCAATAATTAGGTTCTATTATCCCCCTAGAACCCGGATTTTGAGCAGGATAAATGTAGGATATTTTATTCTCATTATAATTGATTGAAGGGGCACCCTAAGCTAGACGTCACTGACTCCACAAATAGCGAGAGGGGGAGAGGAAAAAACATTGTGGTGTTAGGGAAAAAAAAAAAAAAAAAAAAAAAAAAAAACATCAACTGTCCTCTGTCTTTCAGGGTTCGAGCTAGGTATCAACGTCAAGTGGTCGGTGTCCCGCAAAATCACCAATCCCGAGACTCCGCCCATGGTGAAGGACACCAACTCCTTCTACATCACCAACCAGACCCGCTCCCAGCTATCGGAACTACTGTTTGGTAACTCTACCGTCACCCAGGTCACCATACCGTCCGGAACGGGTCCCTTTAGTACTTCTCCCCTTCACTCATCACTCTCACCAGTCTCACCTTCACTTATTAATCTTACAATGGTCTACTTACACAATGAATGATACGACAGAAATATGCAAGAGTAGAACTCTGCAGTCCAATATATTATACTATCCAAAACTGACCACAAAACCGATCTTAAAAACTGTGTAAAATTTCAGGAAAAAATATAAAACAAAACCGATCTAAATTAATTAATTGTGTAAAATTTAGTGAAATATAAAACAAACAAAACGCACACTCACACTGAATGTCTTACGTGGACAGTTGAATGAAAAACTCTACATAGAGGACAGTCTAAAACTATAGAAATAGGTAGATAGAATAGGAATAGATAAAGAATAGAATAGAAATACAGTAGAACCTCGATTATTTCAACTCATTGGGACCGGGGGTAGTTGAAATGATCAAGGTTGAAATTATCACTTTCTATGATCTTTTCCTCTGATAAGATAGGATCCTTTGAAAGACAGAAAAAAACAATGGATTTTGGAGGTTGTTGGGAGGGAGGGAAGCGGGGAGGAGGAGGAGGAGGAGGAGGAGGAGGGAGAAACGATTGAAATAATCGAGGTTCTACTGTATTTGAAATGATCACTTTCTATGATCTTTTCCTCTGATAAGATAGGATATCCTTTAAAAGATAGAAAAAAAATAATAATTGTATTTTGGAGTTCAAATAATAGAGGGTTTAAATAATTGAAGTTGAAATAATCGAGGTTCTACTGTAGATATACATAGATGGAGGTTAGAGGATGTTTACTGAGAGAAGACCTAAGCTGCCTAAGCACCTAACGTAGTTCGGATCCGAGTGATTAGAAGCTAGAAGGGAGAGTCTCCTATGTGACCAAACTGTAAAACCATATCACTAGAACTCATGTCATAGTCTAAACAGGGTGACGAACAGCCTGAACAGATGAGGCCCTGCCAGAAGAACAATCGAACCACCAACCTCAAGGCCCAAAAAAAGTCCACGGCCACGACGCGAACCACTGGAATTCTATTAACATCGTTCAAAAATTTGACAACAATTCTAGGCTTCCAGAGACGACCACTGGAATTCTATCAACATCGTTCAAAAATTTGACAACAATTCTAGGCTTCCAAAGACGGACGAGTATCCATATCTGGTCAAGAAAGGCTAACTAAGCTTTAAGGGTAACATAGAGAAAGCCTCTAGCATTGATCTCACCTTATGGTTAGGTACTTTCTACTAAAAAAGTATACCAATGAGATTGGTGGAAAAAAAAGACAATGTCAACCAATTGGTTCCCAACCATATGCAAATAATTAAATAACTCATACTTACACCCTGTATGCATAGAATACGAAATGGATAGTTTACACATGATTATTATTATTATTATTATTATTTTCAACTTCAACACAACAATAAAACATATACTGTCGGTATCAATAAAATCTGGCCAAGATTCAACCAGAATCCTCAGGCCAGGTTTCTTCTTGCTTCTAGTAGATGGTCTTCCTCAGGATTTGGGCAGTACTTACTTAACTACTTCATTGACCAAATGAAGTGAAGGTCTACATTTTAACTCTACTGTTTTGCATTTGGTTTAGAATGATTAGATGTTTGTTTGTGTGTTTGAATGATTGTTTCACTGTAACTTGCGATTGCCTGGTCCGATTTTGATTAAATTTGAGTTCCTTGAATCAATGCACGAAATTTGGGGTCCCTACACTGAACAAGGTCAATTTTGGCCTGTACTTGTCTGGTTGGTTTGATTTTATTTGGTAACTATGCAGAAGTCACATCCGTGGAAAAGAAAAGCTCCTTTTTGTATTTAACCTAACCCTATAATAACACTAATCACTGCTCTATTTGTGAAAACTCCTATCTTGTGTTTAACCTAACCCTATAATAACCAGGCTCACTGCTCGTTTTTGCCAGTTCCTTTGGTAGCAATATTCCACGGACGTGACTTCTGCACAAGTACCTTTTATTTTCAATGTCTGGCATCAGACATTACTCGAGTTTTAGCACACTCTCTGACTCGTAACAAGTGCAAGTGAGTTCAGATACCTGCAGTTAATTACAGCCAAATGAACCAATAGTGCACAGCAGACTATCAGGCCAAGTTGAAGTAGTTTACTCACCAAAAACAATTTCAGAAAATTTTCAACGTTTGGTGCAACTAAACAGACTATGCAAGTTTTGGTCTCACAAACTGAACGGAAACCAACTTGAGTGTTGAACATACAGCTTCAACTAAATGAATCTTGTTTGATTGCAAAACACCTACGAAGTTTCTGATTAAAAGGAAGTGCCTGATAGTCAAGCTAGAGAGGAAATGAAACTGATTACAGAAGGGGTGTTGTAGTTCAAATTTTCAAAGAAGTCAGTTTCGGTTGAATTCTGTAGGTACCTTCAAATATTTTCACATCTCAGGATATTGGCCCAATCAAAAGCCTCAAAATATGTGTGTATCTAAACCTCCATGTGGTACTATTGCCTTCGTCCCACATGAGTGAGATGAGCGGGCAAGGGTCAGGTAAGTCTCTCACAGATGTCACTGCAATCGTCCAGTGTTGCCAAGATCAGAGGATTTTCCTCAAACAAAGGTTTTTTGGCGGTTTAGCTTATTTGGCGGTGCATCTGTCTTGTAAGCGCTAGGTCGCGGGTTCTATTCCCGGCCGGGGGCGGATTTTATCCTTTGGACGAATAATGTTCGTTCTCGAAACCGCTGACTTTCTTCTTCTTCTATCCTGTCTTCCTTCTCTCTTCGATTTCGGGACGTTAAAAGATCTTAACAGTTACAGTTCCCTCTATCAAACCTTGCTAAAAAAAGGTTTTTTTTTTTCAATATCCCCCAACCACTCTATTATTGCTTACGTAGGACGTGGCGTCAGAAATGTTTTGCTAAATAAAATGTAAGTAGTAATTCAAAGTTCTTACCTAAACAAACTCCTTCTCCCTAGTTCCCTTTCCTTGTGGAAACTTCAGACGTGGTATTCCAGGAATTAGATGAACGTTCTAATAGAAAGACAGATAAAAAAGAAGCTGAAGAAAAGTGGAAAATCAAATTTTTATTCACCACAAAAACCACAAATTCACAGAAATCAGAAGTGTTAGTGAAGACTTGGAGAGTGGAGAACGCAAAGAAAAACAAAATAAATGAGAAGCTTCTCAAAAATTCCGCACGTACTCACGTAGCAGCACCTGTCGAGCAATGGGGTAGTGACCTTGAACCAAGGAGGTCGAACACGAGTGAAATTTCACATCGGCAAGAACGAAAAGTGAAGCCGATTTGCGAACAGCTGATCCGAGGAGTGTCCATTTAAATTTTTTGTTGATGTTTATTAAAAGTTCAAAAGTTTATTAAAATTTAAAAGTTCTGGCCGAAGTTTTTACTTTTTTTTTTACTAAAACCCAAGTGTTCATAAGTTTAATGGTTGTAAGTGTCTTCCCGTTTAAACATAGATCTTAGCTGATAGGTACTAGTTATTACTTTCTATTTTTATACTTTTTATATTAAGTTTATTTAATGGTTGTAAGTGTCTTCCCGTTTAAATATAGATCTTAGCTGATAGGTACTAGTTATTACTTTCTATTTTTATACTTTTTATATCCCTGCTTCCTGTTCTGAGCTTATAACCCTTCTGTGTAACTGTTCTACACCGAGATGGAAGACTACATTGATGTGTACATGAACTTTTTTGATGAATTCAACAAGTCGGTTGACACTACAGATCAACTAGTAGGTGTTATAGTTCAAATTTTCAAAGAAGTCAGATTCGGTTGAATTCTGTAGGTACCTTCAAATATTTTCACATCTCAGGATATTGGCCCAATCAAAAGCCTCAAAATGTGTGTATCTAAACCTCCATGTGGTACTATTGCTTTCCTCCCACATGAGTGAGATGAGCGGGCAAGGGTCAGGTAAGCCTCTCACAGATGTCGCTGCAATCGCCCAGTGTTGCCAAGATCAGAGGATTTTCCTCAAACAAAGGTTTTTTTGGCGGTTTAGCTTATTTGGCGGTGCATCTGTCTCGTAAGCGCTAGGTCGCGGGTTCGATTCCCGGCCGGGGGCGGATTTTATCCTGAACGAATAATGTTCGTTCTCGAAACCGCTGGCTTTCTTCTATCCTGTCTTCTTTCTCTCTTCGATTTCGGGACGTTAAGATCTTAACAGTTACAGCTCCCTCTATCAAACCTAGCTAAAAAAAGGTTTTTTTTTTCAATATCCCCCAACCACTCTATTATTGCTTACGTAGGACGTGGCGTCAGAAATGTTTTGCTAAATAAAATGCAAGTAGGTACAGTATAATTTGACACCAGCGCATTTTCCTCCGGCTGACATCTTTGATAAATTGGACAGTAAAACTACACACTTGAATTACACTGTGGACTTCCCTGTATGAACTATAGATTCATGCCAAGAGAGCGAAGAATATATTAAGCTGAGCCATACCTGTGACACAGTCCTGTGTATGCTACTTTGATGATGAAATTGCAAAAAAAAAAAAAAAAAAAAAAAAAAAAAAAAAAAAAAAAAAAAAAAATTTTTTAAAAAAAACCACAAAAGCCCAAGGTCTACACGCCTCTATCCTAGTTGCAATAACAAAAATATTATATAAATTGTGAAAACTTCAAAAAGTGGAGGACAAAATATGAAAGTAATACCTGACAATAGATAAAGGGATATTTTAAAGTCAAGAAGTCACTTAAAGTCAATGAAAAAATAACAATAAGAACTTTCGGTGCCCCCAACAAGGGGTTGAAAGTACAAACAATTATAAATAATACTATTTTCAACAGGAGGATTTTATCTTCAGAACATTGAACATTGCTTTAAAATTACTTAGTAGTAAAATTACAGAAAAAAAAAAAAAAAAAAAAAAAAAAAAACGATGTTTGATACAGGGAACCGCAATTGCCAAGGTCTTATCGTCCCGAAATCGAATCAAAAAGACAGGATAGGAAAAAGCCAGCCGTTCCGAGAAAGAACATTATCCATTCAGGATAAACACCGCCCCAGGCGGTAATCGAACCCGCGGCATAGCGCTTACAAGGCAGACGCGCTACCAATCGAGCTAACTAGGCTGGCTGACTGGAACTTTGTGTACAGTAGGTGGTAGGTAGGTAGTTTTCAGTAGGTATGTAATTATAATTGAGGAGCTGGGTGCAAAAAGGGAAATATGGTTTTTTTGTCCTTTTTGCGTAAAACGGTTTTTTGAATAGACCGTGGTGCGTTCTATCTTCCAGCGTTTGAACTGCAGTGATAACTTTTTTTTTTCGATGAGTTACAGCGTTTTTTGTAAACATAATTTTCAAGGATTTAGATGAAAAATTGAAAACTTTAAAGTTAAATACTTTTTTTTTCAATTTTTCATCTAAATCCTTGAAAAGTATATTTACAAAAAACGCTGTAACTCATTTTCTCCTATCCTGTCTTCCTTCTCTCTTCGATTTCGGGACGATAAGACCATAGCAGTTACAGTTTCCTCTGTCAAACCTCTTAAAAAAAAAATACCTATCTCAGTTTGATGATTTTCATTTATTGCCCTTTTTGCCTCCTCAATTGTGTCTAATTTTCCATCAGTCTGAACAAACCTTGACCATCTGGACAATCGCGAGCTGCTGCCTTTTTCCCGGCCACACTCAGGCTGGGTGAGGGGCTATGTGTCTGTGTAAGTAGGTGGACACATATGTGTCTGTGTAAGTAGGCGGACACATATCTACACAACGGTGATTCAACCCACTACCTGAATGAACATTAGGCCCTGTCAGCTTAAAATATTTAACATGAGTATACACTGTGTTCATTGATAACATGATAACCTGTGAGGTAAATGCCCGAGGCATTTTCTACCATGTGAAGCAAAGTAAATCAAATCAATTGGGGTCGAGTGGATTGGAACACATCACATGCCTTCAGGCACACTCCATTTGTCAAGGGTTTAGGCATTGCCTTGCCCTTGGGATCAATTTAATTTGAATATGAGGATCTGGTACCAACCCTCAGTTGTTTAGACTTTAGAGGTCATCTTGGCAGGGTAGAGTGGCAATCCAAACTTTGGGCCACACATCAATAAATTTTATTGATGGTTTCTTGTCAATACATAATACTGAACCTTAACCTGTCAAGTAAAATCCTTAGCCTGTTCTCTCTTCTTATAAAACCCTGCCACCTAGAAATTATCACTCCTGTAATAACTGAGGGTATAAGGAGCTAGAATAAGGAAGGTTTTTGATCTTTTCAATGTCACATTGGGGATCATTTGATTATTCTGGAGCAGGTTTTGAGCAGTATAAGTGAGGGATAGATGTTCTATGCAATAATTAGGTTCTATTATCCCCCTAGTACCCAGATTTTGAGCAGGATAAATGTAGGGTATTTTATTCTCATTATAATTGATTGAAGGCACCCTAAGCTAGACGTCATTGACTCCACAAATAGTGAGAGAGGGAGAGGAAAAAACATTGTGGTGTTAGAAAAAAAAAAAAAAAAAAAAAAAAAAAAGACCCCGCCCTTACAGGATTTTCTACGATCCAGAGGGATGCGGTTACCAGAAAGACTCAAATGGTGAGCATATTACATGACTAGATTCATAGGACTCATGGATGTAAAAAAATCTCATAACAAGGATGAAATACAGTGCTGGGTTTAAAACCCATCACCTATTAGCTCCTGTTGAGTACTGCAAAGAAAATTAGATTCCCATAGGAGAAAAAAAAATCCCTGCTCAGCTAAATAGGTAACAACTTTGTCTTTCTCTTGGAGGGTTTCAGCAGTCATTATTTATAAGTTCTGTGGATCAACTTGAAAAGGAGAACCAAATGGTATAGGTACATATTTTACAGAACTTCAAAACTTTGTCTTTTATCTTTTCAGTCTGGAATCCTCTCAAGCTGATGCAAGCCACAATTAAAAAAGTCATTGGTGTCTCTAGAAAACTAGATACCTAGGTGTTGTAGTTCAAATTTTCAAAGAAGTCAGTTTCGGTTGAATTTTGGTCACCACTTCAAATATTTTCACATCTCAGGATATTGGCCCAATCAAAAGCCTCAAAATATGTGTGTATCTAAACCTCCATGTGGTACTATTGCCTTCGTCCCACATGAGTAAGATGAGCGGGCAAGGGTCAGGTGTGTCTCTCACAGATGTCGCTGCAATCGCCCAGTGTTGCCAAGATCAGAGGATTTTCCTCAAACGAAGGTTTTTTGGCGGTTTAGCTTATTTGGTGGTGCATCTGTCTTGTAAGCGCTAGGTCGCGGGGGCGGATTTTATTTTTTGAACGAATAATGTTCGTTCTCGAAACCGCTTTCTTCTATCCTGTCTTCCTTCTCTCTTAGATTTCGGGACGTTAAGATCTTAACAGTTACAGTTCCCTCTATCAAACCTTGCTAAAAAAAGGTTTTTTTTTTCAATATCCCCCAACCACTCTATTATTGCTTACGTAGGACGTGGCGTCAGAAATGTTTTGCTAAATAAAATGTAAGTAGGTACAGTATAATTTGACAACAGCGCATTTTCCTCCGGTTGACATCTTTGATAAATTGGACAATAAAACTACACACTTGAATTACACTGTGGACTTCCCTATATGAACTATAGACTCATGCCAAGAGAGCGAAGAATATATTAAGCTGAGCCATACCTGTGACAGTCCTGTGTATGCTACTTTGATGATGAAATATGAAATTGCAAAAAAAAAAAGATGTTTGATACAAGGAACCGCAATTGCCAAGGTCTCATCGTCCCGAAATCGAAGCGAAAAGACAGGATAGGAAAAAGCCAGCCGTTCCGAGAAAGAACATTATCCATTCAGGATAAACACCGCCCCAGGCGGTAATCGAACCCGCGGCAGAGCGCTTACAAGGTAGACGCGCTAACAATCGAGCTAACTAGGCTGGCTGACTGGAACTTTGTGTACAGTAGGTCGTAGGTAGGTAGTTTTCAGTAGGTATGTAATTATAATTGAGGAGCTGGGTGCAAAAAGGGAAATATGATTTTTTTGCCCTTTTTGCGTAAAACGGTTTTTTGAATAGAACGTGGTGCGTTCTATCTTCCAGCGTTTGAACTGCAGTGATAACTTTTTTTTTCGATGAGTTACAGCGTTTTTTGTAAACATACTTTTCAAGGATTTAGATGAAAAATTGAAAACTTTAAAGTTAAATTCTTTTTTTTTTTTTCAATTTTTCATCTAAATCCTTGAAAAGTATGTTTACAAAAAACGCTGTAACTCATCGAAAAAAAAAGTTATCACTGCAGTTCAAACGCTGGAAGATAGAGCGCACCACGTTCCATTCAAAAAACCGTTTTACGCAAAAACGGCGAAAAATCCATATTTCCCTTTTTGCACCCAGCTCCTCAATTATTTTTAACCAGGACAGTAGGCGGAAAATGGGGGCTACTAACGAAACAATGATGGTAAATCAACGAGTAACCAGACCTCCTGAAACTAGAGGATCAGATGCGAATTCCAAACCAAGAAGGATTTCTATCCGAAGATATACGGTGCAACAAGACAGGATATCTGCAAAGAACACGGTTAGACCAGAGGTAACGCGCTGGCTTCCGTTTAATTCCTAGAGTAGACAAAAA
>NW_007377598.1:300107-303491 GCF_000475195.1 Diaphorina citri
AAAAAATTTGGGGTTGTTTTTTAAAAAAAAAAAAAAAAAAAAAAAAAAAAAAAAAAAAAAAAAACCTATTCTCCTATTCAACTAATAGGGGAAGCCCCTTGCCCCAAGGTAAGGGGGGAGAGGAGGGACCTCTTATTGGGTGGAAGAGCCCCTTCCAGAGTACTCTCCTTATGCCCATCACTCATGCTCAAACCATCTGACAGACCTAAGACAGGTGACAGTCTGTCAAACAGTCTAATTGTGAATAGTGGAAGAATCTGGAGACCCAGGTCTGACACTTTTTCCACCACTCATACTGCAGTCATGGCTGGCATTATAGCATGATAAATGGTACTAGGTAGTAACAAAAAGCACCTGGCTATCCTGCCTTTTCCAGAGATTTTAGTTTCAAGATTTTAAAAGAATTCTCTTGTCATTTCAAAATCATTGAGAGAAAGGGAGAGATACCAACTTCTTGGTATGTAGGATAAGTTCCTAATAATAATAAAAAAAAACCTAATTATGAAGGGAAAAGAAAAGAAAAACCTTCCCGAGTTGGTACTTACAAAACAAAAGACACACAAATTGGAAACAAATATAAGCAAACTTAAGAACTTCTACACCATACTCACTCACAGCAAAATGTATTACGATACAAAAGAAAAATAAAAATAAAAAATAAATAAAAATATTTTGATGAAGAAAAAAAAAAGTTTGAAACATATTGAAATTCATATACCTATTATGGATGTATTTATTTCTGTCCTAGTACAAGTAGGGAAACTTGGGGTAAAAGGCAGTGAATCACAAATCAAGACTAAAACAAAGGCAAAAGGCAGAAAAAAAGCAATTATAAAACTATTATTGCTTATGTTGATTATTAAACACAGTTTGGTAAACAAAAATTTTGAAGGTTGCGTGAAACAATCAAGAATTGAAGTACTAGGTACCTACGTCAAGAATAAAACTGTACTGAATTCAGCTGTTGAGTTCACAACTTCACATTGACAATGACCAACTATGTAGATATTGGGAAAAATCCCACAGTGCTGCAGACTGCAGCATATTATTACTTTTAACTTGATTATTATTTTTACACTGGTAATGCTGCCACTGGTCTGACTGGTCGCTATCTCCAGCCAGCAATAGTGTGACAGTGTGGTAACAGTATTGCCCAATTATATAGCCACTCGGCCAAGGAGGTTGCCTATTATTATTAGTAACATTATTTAATATTATTATTATTATTATTATTATTATTATTTATTATCATTATTTATCGTTATTATTATTATTATTATTATTATTATTATTATTATTATTATTATTATTATTATTATTATTATTATTATTATTATTATTATTATTATTATTATTATTATTATTATTATTATTATTATTATTATTATTATTATTATTATTATTATTATTATTATTATTATTATTATTATTATTATTATTATTATTATTATTATTATTATTATTATTATTATTATTATTATTATTATTATTATTATTATTATTATTATTATTATTATTATTATTATTATTATTATTATTATTATTATTATTATTATTATTATTATTATTATTATTATTATTATTATTATTATTATTATTATTATTATTATTATTATTATTATTATTATTATTATTATTATTATTATTATTATTATTATTATTATTATTATTATTATTATTATTATTATTATTATTATTATTATTATTATTATTATTATTATTATTATTATTATTATTATTATTATTATTATTATTATTATTATTATTATTATTATTATTATTATTATTATTATTATTATTATTATTATTATTATTATTATTATTATTATTATTATTATTATTATTATTATTATTATTATTATTATTATTATTATTATTATTATTATTATTATTATTATTATTATTATTATTATTATTATTATTATTATTATTATTATTATTATTATTATTATTATTATTATTATTATTATTATTATTATTATTATTATTATTATTATTATTATTATTATTATTATTATTATTATTATTATTATTATTATTATTATTATTATTATTATTATTATTATTATTATTATTATTATTATTATTATTATTATTATTATTATTATTATTATTATTATTATTATTATTATTATTATTATTATTATTATTATTATTATTATTATTATTATTATTATTATTATTATTATTATTATTATTATTATTATTATTATTATTATTATTATTATTATTATTATTATTATTATTATTATTATTATTATTATTATTATTATTATTATTATTATTATTATTATTATTATTATTATTATTATTATTATTATTATTATTATTATTATTATTATTATTATTATTATTATTATTATTATTATTATTATTATTATTATTATTATTATTATTATTATTATTATTATTATTATTATTATTATTATTATTATTATTATTATTATTATTATTATTATTATTATTATTATTATTATTATTATTATTATTATTATTATTATTATTATTATTATTATTATTATTATTATTATTATTATTATTATTATTATTATTATTATTATTATTATTATTATTATTATTATTATTATTATTATTATTATTATTATTATTATTATTATTATTATTATTATTATTATTATTATTATTATTATTATTATTATTATTATT
The DNA here is from genome assembly GCF_000475195.1 of Diaphorina citri. Taxonomy (NCBI): domain Eukaryota; kingdom Metazoa; phylum Arthropoda; class Insecta; order Hemiptera; family Psyllidae; genus Diaphorina; species Diaphorina citri. The sequence continues at coordinate 302,775 of NW_007377598.1, forward strand.
ATTATTATTATTATTATTATTATTATTATTATTATTATTATTATTATTATTATTATTATTATTATTATTATTATTATTATTATTATTATTATTATTATTATTATTATTATTATTATTATTATTATTATTATTATTATTATTATTATTATTATTATTATTATTATTATTATTATTATTATTATTATTATTATTATTATTATTATTATTATTATTATTATTATTATTATTATTATTATTATTATTATTATTATTATTATTATTATTATTATTATTATTATTATTATTATTATTATTATTATTATTATTATTATTATTATTATTATTATTATTATTATTATTATTATTATTATTATTATTATTATTATTATTATTATTATTATTATTATTATTATTATTATTATTATTATTATTATTATTATTATTATTATTATTATTATTATTATTCTTATAGCCAGCCTAGTTAGCTTAGTTGGTAGTGCATCTGCTTTGTAAGTGCTAGGCCACAGGTTCAATTCCCACCAAGGCAGATTTTATCTTGCTGGGATAATATTTTTTCTTGGAACTTCTGGCTTTCTCCCATCCTATCTTCCTTCTCTCTTTGATTTTGGGATGGTAAGACCTAAGCAGTTACTTCTGTCGAACCTCTTTTTTTTTAACTATTATGTTAGTTCCAGTATAAGTTGGTATGACTTGTGTTGACCCAGCACCTAAATGGGC
>NW_007377599.1:0-57419 GCF_000475195.1 Diaphorina citri
GTAGGTTATTTCATTAGTTAAGGAAATTTTTTCATTTTTGTATAAGAAGTCATCTAGTGGTATTCTTTTTCTTCTTCTGGTAAATATTATTGCCTTTGTTTTTCCATGGGAAAATTCGAGTCCAGTTTGTTCGGAAAAATTGACTAAATTATTTATTGTATCCTGGATGTATTTTTGTGCTACGAGAATGTCTTTGTGACGAGTATAAATAATAAAATCGTCTATGAAAAGCCCTTTTTTGACTAACGGATGAATGTAGTTGGCAATTTTGTTTATAGCAATAAGAAAAAGCTTATTGCTAAGCACTCCTCCTTGAGGGATAGAATCAGTTAATTCATATTCGGATGATTTTTCGTTCCCAAGTCGAACATAGAACTTTCTTTTGGTTAGGTAGTTTTGTATGAAAATTGGTAAATTTCCTCTTAGTCCCCATTCATGTAATTGGCTTAACACTACACTCTTTTTAACACTTTGGTACGCGTGTTTAATGTCAAACGTAATGCATATTAGGTATTCATTCTTGGCAAAAGTGGTTAATATTTCATCTTGGAGGAGTAGTAGTTGATCAGTAGTTGATCGTTTTCTCCTGCCCCCAGATTGCTCTTTTACAATTAGGTTTTCGCTCTCTAAATACCATTCTAATCTTTTAGAGATAATTTTCTCCATCAGCTTGCATAAGCAAGAAGTGAGGGAAATTGGTCTTACGTTCTCTGGTGTTGTACTGGGTTTACCAGGTTTTGGTATTGGGATAACTTCCGATATCCGCCACTCATCTGGGAAAACTTGTCTTGTCCAAATCGTGTTAAAATAGGAGAGGAGATTTATTTTGGTATCTTGGGAAATCCTGCTGAGCATTTGGTTGTGTATTAAATCTGGGCCAGCTGTTGAAGAAAGTTTCAAGGAGTCAATGGCGAATTCAAGTTCTGTAATTGTTAAATCAGAGTTATAGGGTAGAATTTGGTTGGAATTGAAGCTCAATTCAAAATTACAGGATTGGTAACTAGATGCATTGTTTATTACATCATATAAATGCTTTGCAATGTGCTCAGCTATTTGTTTTTTGTCTGTTATTACATTTTGGTTTATTTGCATGGATTTAATATTTTGATTTTCTTCCCAGCTGCCTTGGATTTTTTTCACTCTTTCCCATACAATACCTATGGGCGTTTTTTGATTTATGGAGCTGGTAAACCTTTCCCAAGACTTTTTCTTTTCATTTTTAATTGTTCGTCTTGCCAATGCTTTGTTTTTCTTGTATGCAATCCAATTCTCAATGGTAGGTGCTCGTTTGAATTGTTTGAAGGATTTTTTCTTGTTTTTAATTACTGTTTTGCAGTTTTTATTCCACCATGGTACATTTAATGGAGGGATTTTACCTGTTGATTGCGGTATGGATGAGTTTGCTGCGTTTAAAAATTCACTAACTAAATTTCTTGTATGTTGATTAATATCTTCAGCTATTTCTGGATTAGTTACACAGTCTAGTTTGATTTCTTGTCTAAACTTACCCCATTCAGCTTTGTGGAATAGCCATTTCTTTTTGGTCACCTGGTAATTTGCTCTTCTGGCATGAAATGTAATCGTGATTGGGTAGTGGTCACTACTACAGAGAAACTCATGTCTTTTCCAATTTAACATGGTACTTAAGGACGAAGAGCTTAATGCCAAATCAATGATTGACTCCGTTCTGGTTTGAAAATGAAAATGGGTGGAAATTCCTATATGGTTTAGAAGTACTAAGTTGTTGTTTTGATTTAAGATGCTTTCTATGATTTTCCCTTTTGTATTATTAGTTTGAGACCCCCAGGTAGTAGAGTGTGCATTCATATCACCCACTATTATGTATGGGGCATCTAATTGGTTTATTATATTTAAGAGGTCATGTTTTTGTATTATCTTTGAGGGTGGAAAATAAACATTACATATGGTGTAGGTAATAGGATGATACATTTTTACTGCCATGACTTGTAGAGGACTCTGAATATTCAAGGGCTCAAAGTGAATGGTATTCTTTATAAACATAGCAATTCCACTACATGCACGATCGCCATCAGAGTAGTCTTTTCTTAGGATTTCGTAGTTTTTGAGCCGTATGACATTTGAAGGTTTGAGCTGTGTTTCCTGTAAGCAAATTACCTGTGGATTATATTCGCGTATCAGTAATTTAAGTTGGTCGCATTTCTGGGTGTAGCTGTCAAGATTCCATTGAAGTATAGTCGTATCTATCATAGTAAGTTTAAAAATAAAGATAGTGTTGAGAAATGTGGCATAAAAGTAATATATAAAATACATAGCTAGGTATAATCTAATTCTAAGCATTATCTTACGGAACATGATAAAAACAATGTATATAGGTAGTAAACAGTTATTGAAGATAGGTAATACAAGTATTAGGTAGATTGAGATCGGTAGGTTAAGGTAAACATTTTATTGATGTGTATACAGGGGGTATCTGGAAATCTATTCGTTCTGGGAATGTCGAGAGGCAATTGAACTTTTATCACTAAGTTCACTTTCTTCAGCATATAATATAGATGTAATTTTCTTGGCTCTGGTTTTGTACTTTTTGGAAGTTTCAGGATGGTTGGTAAGGGCATGGAAAATTGTAATTAGGTCATTGTTGTTGAAGTTAAAGTTTTTGATAATTTCTAGTTTGTTCTTTGCATTTTTCATTTCACACCAAAGGCGCGTTAGTTCTTGAGGGTCAATCAAAATCAAAGGTTCGGTTTTTAAAATGTCGGTTATAATCGGATATATTTCTTCTTCTTCAGTGTTGGGTGTCTTTTTAGGTTGTGGTTGGTTGGTTTGTTGAGAGAATTCGCTGAGTTTTCTTTTATTTTCACTCGGGGGTGCATCGGGAATACAAAATGTTTCTTCTTGAGTTGGTGTCAACATGGATCTCATCACTTCAGCAACAATGGCTTCATTATTGGATTCACTTGGTTCAGACTGTACTTGAGTAGTGTCCTGCTCGTCAGAGGTTGCTCCTTGCATTTCCTGGTCTGTTTGTTCGTGCATTTCATTGTTGATGGTGGTTTCTTGTGGTGTATTAGAAATATTGATTGGTTGGTTGTTTTCTCGTGTCGATTTCGCTTTGTCCAGTCTAAGTGTTAGGTCTGGAGTGTGTTTAGTAGGGCATTTGTTGGTTGGATGAGGTTCATGGCAAAATTTACATTTGTTTTCAATTTCAAGGTACACTTTGTATGGATTTCCTTCGTATGTCACAATTATGTAATCTGGGACAATTATCTCTTTGGATTCTGTGGATTGGATGAAGACATATCTTTTGAAAAAACATACATTGTTGTATTCTTTATCTAAGAACCCCATACCCACGTCTCTGATTGGTGATATAAATTGGATGGTTCTATCCAAGGTTTTATCAAGGGCCTCTTCAAAAATGTAGTTAGGGAGAAATGGCCATACATTGCAAAGTACAAGTTTGGCTGCTGGTTGAATGTAAGGTGAAACGTTAAATTGGATTTCGTTTACCTGGATATTGGGGTGTTCTGTTTGGAATTTCTTGGCGAGTTCTGCACTACTGAGGAATATGCAGAATTTGGAACCTGGGATCTTGGATGCATGGGTAACGTTCTTCGGTCCTACTATCTCTCCAACTGCACGAGTGAAGGCATAGTATGGGATGCTTGATGCGCCGGACGTCTCGGTCGTTGACAGTACAATGGCCTGGTCTTTGGTTGGTCTTTTCTCTTCACTTCTCCTGGATGGGTTGAATCTGGGTCGAAGATTGCTATCTTCCACTCCACTTACTACACTTGAAAATGTTTGAGACATACTGTATATCAGTATGTCTCATTTATAAACGATATCAAAACTTTGAAAATTAATTTTTATATTTTTCAAAAATAAAATCAAAATTTTTACGTATTATACGGACGAACTACTTCGTTCAGGTACCACAGGTCAACCTATTTAAATATTGTTTACGCTAGGATGCTGGTTTGAGTCCCACCCGGGGCAAATTTTATTGATTTTTGATTCCGACGGATCGATTAACAAAGGGATCCACTAAAACTAATCACGATTTTTCGGTTCTGTACCAGAATTTGAGGTTTACTTTCGTGAGGACAATTCGAATAGTAATTATTTCCTAGTAAATCTGTGATTAATTGTCAAATCAATCATTCCATTAAAAAAAAAAAAAAAAAAAAAAAAAAAAAATAAATAAAAAAAAAATTTAAGAGAGGGTGAAAAAAAAAAAAAAAAAAAAAAAAAAACTGATATCAGATATGAATTCATGATGAGCTGAAAAAGAATCACCTGTTTTCTTTCCTGGATTTAGATTGACACCTGACCCATCGTCAGAATCAAAAATCAAGACACAATTGTCCAAATTCAAATCCCCAAAGAATCTACAAAATAGAAACTCCCTTTCCCCCATACAAATAAAGACTAGCACAACCAACACATCCATCTAAATATTCCATTATTCCAACACATCCATCTAAATTAAACACAAAAAGGACAACACAATCGAACCAGAAAAAAAAAAAAAAAAAAAAAAAAAAAAAAAAACGCCACAATCGTCTAAATTGAAAAAAAGGCAGCATTATTTCATCTAAATTAAATACCTATTAAACGACAGGTTCTCCGTAAATAATACCTTTTTCACCTTCCCTTTGTTCAGGGACACAAAAGGTATTCAGGGACTTTTGGGGCTGGAATAAAAGAAGGTACCAGAAATAGAAAGTCCCTACAGCGAAGTGTTGTGACAATGGAATTTATGGACAAAGATCACAGGTTGTAACAGTGAATCGAATTTATTTTCACCAAGTTAGCCCAGTGGTAATGCTCTTGCTTGCCATGCAGAAGGTCCCGGGTTCGAATCCTACCATCGACAAAAATTTGTGCTCGTTTTTCAATTGCAAATATTTCAACGGGTTACTTTCGGGTGTTCTCGTGTTGACCCAGCACCTAAATGGGAAGTATTGTGTCTCTTCTCGCCCATCTGATGAGAGGCATACTAAGGGATGGGCATGCTACGACACAGACCACATGCGTCTAATGTAGCAGTTGTTTCATTGCTACGAAACAAAAACGGCGGTGAAACACTCATCTTAAAAAAAAGTGTCACCTTAACTGGGTAGTTAGCTTGGTTGGTAGCGCGTCTGCCTTGTAAGCGCTAGGTTGCGGTGATTCCCGCCCGGAGCGGATTTTATCCTGAACAGATAAGGTCTAGGAACGGCTGGCTTTCTCCTATCCTGTCTTCCTTCTCTCTTTGCTTTCGGGACAGTAAGACTCTATCAGTTACTTGCCTCGGTGGTGTAGTGGTCAAGACGCTCGCCTGGTAATCAGGAGGGCGTGGGTTCAATCCCAGCCGAGGTTTGGAATTTTATCTTCAATATAATTTGAGATTTTGAAACCTTTACAATTGACAAATGACATGTATTGTGTTCCAATCCACTCCTACCCCTTAAAATATTTAGCTTATGACTGTTACATTCTGTATTTCGTCAAAGGTTTCAAAAGATTCCACACTGGAATTATGAACGTTTTTCTTTGGACTCCAAAAGATATTTCAAGACTACCTTTTTTACTTTCCTTATCCTATAGGAAGGAAAGTAATGTAATCGGGTCAAATTTTCGATGGTCAGATTTTAGTGCCAAAACACTTTTTTCTTCCGAATAAAAAAGATCGAACCCGTAACCTTCAGTATGGTCAACGAGTACATAACGGAGCGTTTTGAATTTTTTTATTTTATTTTTTAAAGGTCCTAAGTATTAATTATTTATTTATAGTTATTAAATTAAATAAAAACAAAATCTTTTGAGATCTCAACTAAATTACCTACTTAGTTTACAAAAGAAACTAAATGCTAAATGAGGATTTTTTGTCCATCAAAAAATTAGGAACATTGAAACTGTGGTTATCTGGTTACATGTTCAATGGGTTATTAGTTATTATAGGTATAGATACCTAGGACTCTACACAAGTCAAATAAAAAATTTCCACACGTTTCCCAATTGGCCCAAAAAAAAAAAAAAAAAAAAAAAAAAAAAAAAAAAAAAAAAAAAAACAAACACATGTAAAGGAAGTGGATGAGAAGAGCCCATCTGTTTCTAGATTGGATAGGATTTCGTAAGTACTTACCCTGTCTGTTTCGTACAGGAGGGGCCGTAGTCTGTTCCCCATCTGATTTGGATGAGAACAGCCCATCTGTTTCGAGATTGGATAGGATTTCGTAAGTACTTACCCTGTCTGTTTCGTACAGGAGGGGCCGTAGTCTGTTCTGTTCCCCATCCGGTTTGGATGAGAACAGCCCATCTGTTTCGAGATTGGATAGGATTTCGTAAGTACTTACCCTGTCTGTTTCGTACAGGAGGGGTCGTAGTCTGTTCCCCATCCGGTTTGGATGAGAAGAGCCCATCTGTTTCGAGATTGGATAGGAATATGGTGTACTGGCGATGAGGAGTCCATGTGCTGTACAGATGACCTGAACAGCTCTCGTTAATCTGAAGAGAGGAAGCAGAGGGGAAATGAGAAACTGCCGTCAGCTCCCATGGCGTAGTCGTCACTGCGCTCGCCTTGCACGCGGGAGACCCGGGTTCGATTCCCGGCGGGGTCAAGAAATTTGTATCATCCAAATGATTCAGCCCATCTGTTTCGAGATTGGATAGGATTTCGTAAGTACTTACCCTGTCTGTTTCGTACAGTCGAGTTCGAATCTGCTCGGAGCACATTTCTTCTCAACGCGTCACACTCATTGGCGTGCTGGTTACCTGGAGGAAAGGGAGTGACAAACGTTAATAAAATAACAAAGCAAGCGAAAGATATTAAAAAGAGAAGTTAAAATGGGTCGAAAGATATTAAAAAGAGAAGTTAAATGGGTCTGTTATCTAATAGCATATTCTTGAAAAATTCCTACATTCTTTGATAAATGAAATTTAGGCAAATATGTATCGCGTACGCGTACACACGCAGCGATTTGTCGATTGCGTGTGTACCAGTTTTGGAGTACCAAGTTGTTTTTGATTTGAAATGGAAACGGTGCGGTGATGAATCGCTCATCTTCAGAAATAGATATAAATATGAGTATTATTTTCGCCAATGAGAGAAGTTAACCTGTTGAAGCATGTAAAAATAGACCGAACTACTAACTTACCATCAGTGAAACAGGAAGCAAAAGCGAGCGCAAAATAGGCGAGTTCGAATCCGCTCGAAGCACATTTCTTCTCAATGCGTCACACTCATTAGCGTGCTGGTTACCTGGAGGAAAGGGAATGACAAAAGTTAATAAAATAACAAAACAAGCGAAAGATATTAAAAAGTGAAGTTAAAATGGGTCGAAAGATATTAAAAAGAGAAGTTAAAATGGGTCTGTTAGAATTAGAGCATATTCTTGAAACATTCCTACATTCTTTGATAAATGAAATTTGGGCAAATATGTATCGCGTACGCGTACACACGCAGCGATTTGTCGATTGCGTGTGTAGGTACCAGTTTTGGAGTACCAAGTTGTTTTTGATTTGAAACGGTGCGGTGATGAATCGCTCATCTTCAGAAATAGATATAAATATGAGTATTGAGTATTATTTTCGCCAATGAAAGAAGTTAACCTGTTGAAGCATGTAAAAATAGACCGAACTACTAACTTACCATCAGTGAAACAGGAAGCAAAAGCGAGCGCAAAATAGAACAGCACAATTCTCGTGTAATCCAAATCCATGTTTCAGCACGATTTATTAATTAAAAAAGAGGAAACACCATTTGAAACTTGAAAGCTAGGAATTAACGAACACACGGTACTAATTTCGGGAAATAGGATAAAAGTTAAAAATAATATTCCGATTTGTTTTTTCATTCTCTTCAAGAAGACTTTGGAAAATTTTACATTCTAAAAATAATCCTTTTTCAATTTTCAGCGATCAAAAGTGAGGTAGCAAGTGATAAATAAATCATGATGAAAAAATAAACGACTTTGTTACCTATTTAAAATATCAAAAAATTCAAATAAAAACGACAGCGAAGTCCTCTATTTCTTTAATGAAATTTACAATATATGAATATAAATATATTTCTTAAAATATAAATGTTAATAGAAAATTTTATTATAAAATTACAAATCTAATCAGTTCTGGTTGAAAATAAAAATAAATATAACTTCACAAATTTAAAAATATAAATTTACATCCATAGTAATCCAATTTAAAAATAAATTTAAACAACACGGACTGAGTTTAAAAACATCACAATCAAAATGAGTAAAAAATAAATAAAATTCAATTTTTACAAAATAAAAACAAAATCAAAATTTTCAAAAAATAAAAATATGTAAATGAGTACGTAAAAAATTACGTAAATTTAGAAGGTTTCAAAAGGAACAGAATTTTCAATAATAAATTTCTAATAATTAATAATAGTTCCTTTTTTGTGAAAAATTCAACACACGTTTCGAAAAGAAATTATCACCTTCCGATCAATTAAAAACCACTAAAAAATTATCTAAAAAAATATCAGCAAATGTTAAATTTTTAATCGTCATTAGTTGTAAATATTATGTCTACTATGATGTAAAAACGAATCAAATTGATGATGTTGTCATTATGGGATCGGATTTCAAGTATGTTACCATTGGTTTACAATTTCACAAACCCCGGCATTGGTACTCGGCATTTTACAGCTGATGGACTCTTCAGTACCATTCGAGGAAGGTTCCAACACTTCAAACCGATTTTTTAGTACTGAAGATGCCTGAACCCGCAAAACTTACGTCTAGAACAAAAGTACAAATAAATTTTAAAAACAAAAATTTTTCCCAAAAATGTTGTGATTTTTCTGTTTGACATTATAGAAAATGTGGTTATTTGAAAATAAACTCTCAAATTGTGACACTTTAAGTAACAAGTGAAATTGTAAGAAAATACAAATTTTCATGCTATTATAACGAAAAAAATCCAAATATATAGGTAAAAGTTTCAAGATTTATCATTAGACACATTAAAAATAAAAAGAGATCTCAAGTAAAACCACATAAAAAGGCAAAAAGTGTACGAAAAAATTGCAGGAACATGAGCCTCTTTGGAACAAGGACTAAAGAAGTCGATGGGTATAAATGGGCACCATAAGGGTCAGAAAATATCAAGTCAGCGTAAAAACAATCCATTGTTTCATTTTCCTCCTATACAATACTCTCTCCTTCTGAGAATTACGAGCAATAGGAACAAATAGACAAAAGTAGACGGGTTTATTGCACATTGCTTCTTTGGAAATAGTTATAGTATTTACGAGTAGGTATCATGATTTGAGTATGAAGTACATAAATTTTTGAAGAGTAAAAAAAAAAAAAAAAAAAAAAAAAGGGGGGGATTATTGTACTTTGTACTTGAAGTAGGTACAAATACAAATTTCTATGGTCATCCAAAGGGGGCAATTGCTTGAGCATCAAGAGCACGTTGTCCTCAGGAAATAATATGAACAGTTTTTTACTTTAGTACTTTTTTGGCTTTGAGCTAAAAACGTACATTATGCCACTTACAGTAATAGAGAGAGGGAAAATACCTTATACACTTCACAGGTAGGTAATGTTTAGATTTTACTTTATGTTTTTCAGACATTTTTCGCCCTCTATCAATATGGACCTTCACAAAGTTACCGAGGCATCCATTAAGAAACTTACAGTAAGCTGTAGCGCACACGGCAGCATTTGAAACACAGCAAGCAGCGTGTGTTCGGAATTCAACGTTAGCGCGGCGCTTCTGAGCGCGCTCATTGGGGGCAGCAGCGAGCGCGCCTCTTCAGGGACCATGACGCATGCGGTGAGATCTTGGAGGAGAGGACAGTGCTGGTGAATCCAGAGGAGATTGAAATTGTACGGCTGGAAATGGCGGGATGGAATGTTAAAGAAAACAGCACCACATTCGTCTATGTCACCACAAATCCTTCCAACACCGTGAGATAGGTGCCTTTCCTCGGTGGTGTAGTGGTCAAGGCGCTCGCCTGGTAAACAGGAGGGCGTGGTTTCAATCCCAGCCAAGGTATGGAATTTTTCCCTCAATATAATTTGAGAATTTGACCACAATAATAGTAGTAGCCTACTGCTGGAGTAAAGGGACTTTTCAGTCCAATGCGAGCAGTATAAATAAGCACTAGTATTACAAACATAGATTCACCACTTCACCTCGTCGCTCAACGAGGTTGACTATGTGTGGCATTGTGGACACACCTTTAGAATCGAGCATACTTAATATGTCCCACACAGATAAGGTTCATACTCGGAACGGCTGGCTTTCTCCTATTTTTTTTTTTTTCATTAGGCGCTTTAACACTTGCGTGTTGTTCGCGCCGAATTTCTCCTTTTTTTCATGTGAACTGTGAAGGAGTTTCTTGGCATTCTTGCATTTACAGTCGACAAAAGTCGATCGTGCCCGCTTAGTTAGTTTGGAGGGTAGCGTGTCTGTCTTGTAAGCGTTAGGTCGCGGGTTCGATTCCCGCCCGGATAATGTTCGTTCTCGGAACGGCTGACTTTCTCCTATCACCTATCCTGTTCTCCTTCTCTTTTATTCGATTTCGGGGTGGTAAGACCTACGTTGTCACAGTTCTTTCTTTTTTTTTTTTAATTTAAGCAAGGTTTTAATTTATAAAAAAATACACCTATTTTGTACCAAATACATGAGACCTTGTTTAGCTTTTTCTCATTTTGCCAACATAAAAAAAGTCTGAAAAAAGTGTTTTTAGATGGGTGACATAATAGGCTTCAAAGATGATCCAATGTGAAAATTCTGATTGAATTAGGTACCCAAAAAATCTCAGATTTATTTACTGAAGCCTGACCAATCAAGGAAGATACCAACTATCCTACCTTGAACAACAGGTTGAAAATTCCATCTTCATCAATATTCCACGAATTAGCAATGTCCAAATACACCAGCTGAGTGCAATGCTGACCCAAACACTTCAATACACTATTATCGGCAACATAGGGTAACACAACCGTCGTCAAATTCCTCGCCATGCCATTGTTCAAGCTGAGACAAAGGTAGTAGTTACCTTCTTTGAGTTTGGCTGTTTCTAAGAGGTATTTCTGCAAAAGAAATGAGGGTTATGGTGTGGGGGTCAAGTGATTGGGGACAATGACACTGGGAACAATAAAACTCTTTGTTTGGGGAATGGCAAACAAGGGAAATAATAATCAGTATGTTTTTGAATGATAAATCCTATGTAAGGAAACATCTACCTATAATAAATTAATCCAATCTATGTTTTATTCACACAAACTAAAGGCCTTTTTCTCATTTTGCCAACATAAAAAAGTCTGAAAAAAGTTTTTAGATGGGTGACATAATAGGCTTCAAAGATAATCCAATGTGAAAATTCTGATTGAATTAGGTACCCAAAAAATCTCAGATTTATTTACTGAAGGAAGGTACCAAATATCCTACCTTGAACAACAGGTTGAAAATTCCATCTTCATCAATATTCCACGAATTGGCAATGTCCAAATACACCAGCTGAGTGCAATGCTGACCCAAACACTTCAATACACTATTATCGGCAACATAGGGTAACACAACCGTCGTCAAATTCCTCGCCATGCCATTGTTCAAGCTGAGACAAAGGTAGTAGTTACCTTCTTTGAGTTTGGCTGTTTCTAAGAGGTATTTCTGCAAAAGAAATGAGGGTTATGGTGTGGGGGTCAAGTGATTGGGGACAATGACACTGGGAACAATAAAACTCTTTGTTTGGGGAATGGCAAACAAGGGAAATAATAATCAGTATGTTTTTGAATGATAAATCCTATGTATAGCTTGATTTAGTGATATTATACATAATTATGTAGTATTTATATGCAAAAGTAGATGACCCAGATTTGAAACCTCAACAGAAAAATGTAGGGGGAAAAAGATTTTTATTTAGATCCATTATTTTGACCTAGGTTAGTACAAGCTATTTGGCTGATGAGCAGTCAAGAACATACTTACTTTAAAATGTAAACTAAAATTGCACAAGTTACAAATATTCTGTTCGTGTAAATATTTCATGAATTCTATGTAGTTGAGTCCCGTCATAGCTCGGTTTGATAGACATTCATTTAGCACAATACTTTTCAAGGAGCAATCTATTACACATTTCATGTAATTGAAATTGTACGGGAGATGCCACTGGTTAAATTGAGCGAGCAACTGTTCTCGTATGTTTCCGTGCAAGTGTGACTTGATCCATGTGACTGTATCGGGACTACATTGCTCATTCTGAGCCAGTTCACATAGGATTGAGTTGACTTGTTTCAACGTGATGGTGTACAGAGACTTCACTTGGATTAATTTAGGCATGGTTAATGTATCAGAGATGTCTTTTGAAGGGTAATGTCCTGGAAAGGTAAAATAGAGGTTTACAAAAAAAAGCTACAATATCAAATACATAGATAGGGTCAGCCTAAATCAAGGCAAAAATTAAAAAATGATTACTGTATTTGGTTTCCGTGTCATAGCATGCCCATCACATAATATGTTCTTCTGGAACAATTTAAAGACAATTTGTTTGATGTATGCTCCCAGGTCAACAAACTTGAACCTGTGATCCCAAGCCTTTGTATAAATATGTGAAAGGTGATAACATGAGAACTCAGGACTAGTTAGTTTACTGAGGAAATTCAGAGAACATGTTCAACAGGTACCTGTAAGAATTTTTTGGATAGTAATATAATTTCTGAGTTTCACTAGGCCTTTGAGAGTCATATAGGAATCGCCTTGAGTTCTGGAACTACTTAAACCATAGGTAGGTAGGTAGGTACTAGGGTTCTCTCTGACCTAAGGAACTTACCTAAAATCTGGTCATTGGATTGTAGGTAATTCTAAACTCTTTACACTGGTGTTTGAGGGATTATTTTATGCTACAGAGAAATAACTAGTGAGCAGTACTTATAAGTAAGTAATTAAAACAGTCAATAAAATTAATTAAAAATCCTTATCAATCTGCAAAAGTGGGAAAATTTTCCTGAAATGAAAAGCACCCTTTTTTGTAAGCAAAAATCAGCTGGTCCAGTTCAAGGTCGTTTTTCAGTGTTGTCGCTTTGTGCATGCTATTTCCAAGGAGGTAAATATTTCATGGAAAAAAATTGAAAAGAACTTAACAAGTGAAGCTGATTTTTTTCATTGAAATTTCCTCGTTTGTCTGTACTAGTTAATGGCTCATGTCCCCTTAACAAAGCTCTTCAATAATCTTCTTCTTCTTCTTTTTCTTCTTCTTTACCTTTTCCCACTCAAGTGGGGTCGGCATTTTTAGACAACAATTTCCAGTTGCCTCGGTTATGAACATCATGTATAAGTAAGTTAAACAGTGGTCTCTTATGTTTCCAGGGCCCTAGTTGAATGCCTAACCCAATAAGAGAATCAACTGTTCATTCCGAATCACCATCTCATTCCATCCCGGGTATGAATGGAGGTGGTGTGGTTTCTGGTAATATGTTGGGAGTGAGTGCTAACAGTAACATGGCTACATTCGCACATGTGGGCACCTCAGGTAAGCTTGGGCATGTTGAATTTGCATGATAATAATTAGTGTTTGAATTGTATGTTCTGTTTTACATGTTAGCATGCACAAACTTAAAAGTTCTTGCTTTCCCAAAATAGCCAACACCTGAGAGATACATGTAGCTGAAATGTATCCTAGGGTACATTTCAGGATGTTCAGGGGGGGGGGTGATCTTTAGGTGGGTTATACAAGCTTTCTTTTTAGCCCCCAACAACTTGACAGCCCTGTTGAGCTGTTGTCAAACCAAATGCAATCAGGCCTTCTAGAGGGTGAAAGATATTGATGAAATTCACTGCTAGTGTGCTTAAAGGTTTTGATTAAAATGTTTGCAGTTTGCTGATACAACCAACTTGGCATTTCTGAATATTTTGATATCACAGCAATCCATGCTTTATTTTTTTATTATTATTTTTTTTAATGAAGTTTCAAGGGTCATACTTTTTTGTAGAATGCAGGTGTACTAGCTAAACAAGGTTCCTATTATTAGAATTTTAACCTGTTTTTCCCCCCTTTCATTTCTTGGAAAGGTCTCCTATTTTTAGATTAGAGGCCTTTTTTTCGTTGTTGTGAAAACCTGATCTTAATTTGAAGTTAAGCCTTTAGGTGGTTGTGATGATGGAACAGAATCTGATGTTAGTGATGTTTTCAATTTCATATTAGCTCTATCTGAACCACAAAATAGTTATTAAGATTTTTGCATAGTACAGGTGGGAAGCTAGAGATAATAATTGCTGTTCTTGATTTCATTTTATGTTAGTTTTTTATAATGTAGTTACTTAGTTCACTACTTATTTGGTCCAATTCTTTTGATGCATTCCTATGATGATAGAACCGTTTCTACCTTACTAATGTTCATCATCAGTTCTGTGACGTCATGTTCAGTTTTTGATATGTGATGTCACGCCCTATTGATGACAAGACCGAGGCATTTGTCTGAGGAATAAACCAGTTCATCCCTTGAAATTGTTAGCTATGTCAAAGTATACCTAAAACCATCCCTTGGAATGGTACCTACTTACAGGGTTGTTAAAAAAATTGGTATTTATTCAGAAGTTGGGACAATGAAAAATAAAGCTCCTTTTTGTTTTTAAACCTAGTCCTATAATAACACTGGTCACTGCTTATTTGTGAAAGCTCATTTTTGTGTTTAATCTAACCCTATAATAACACTGGTCACTGCTCATTTGTGCCTGCTCCTTTTTGTAACAATTTTCCATTGATGTGACTTCTGAACACGTACCGAAAGTTCTACCTGGGTCAATTTCCCCAATAAACAAAAATGGCTTATATAACAATTCCGATGTTTGTTACCCAGGAGGAGGTGTTGGTATGGGAGGAGCAAGTGGAGGTGTTTCCACATCCAGGAAACGGCCTCACGATGCTCAAGAGCTGATCAGTATTGCAAGGAAGGTGATGAAGCTCAACAAGGATGCGTTAGATGCTCGGCTTATGCAGGTGATCCACATAATTGAGTTTTCAATGATTAATACAAAACAAATCCTTGGACTTTGAACTTGGTTTAACTTAAACCATTTTGATAGAATAAAATAACATATTTGGTGGGACCACAACTTGAGGGTGAACCTGATACCTACATCTTAAACCATTTCTTGGGGCAACACTTCTTATTTCAGTAGGTACAAATTTTCATCAGTAAACAGTAATGATTGATTTCCCATTTAGATGTTAATTTGTCATATGTAGGTAGAAAAGTCTAACCAATTGGATGAAACAATTTAAGAGTGATTAATGATTTTCTGTCCAGGTGTTCATTCGGCAGTCCGAGCTGAACATCTTTGAACTCACCACTCTGAAGAAGCGAGGCCCGGCTCTCACCACATTCCTCAAGAATCATTCTCTACGAGACCCGGATGAGATTATTGCTGCCATCCAGGGAGAAGTGCCTCAGCATCGGGAGAAGGTAAGGACCATTAATTTGCAAAACTCAACAAATTATCAGAACCAAACATTTGTCATTTTGCTATATTTTGTCATCCTTAGGTGAAATTTAATGTTTGTATTTCCTACTGAACAAACAATTAGAATACTCAAACATAATTTGTCCAATTTCCAGGTGGTTGTATCTCGGGCACTCCTGTCCGATAAATCCCAGCTAGGGGTCAGTGCACCAATGGGAACACCGGTACCACATGTGCCATCTCTACAACCCGAGATCAAACTGGCTGGTGCTGGAGGTATCCCAGTGGCCATTTCGACCACTCTGCCTCCCGCTGTGGCTCGGCTATCTCAACAGCAAGGTAAGAACTTGGTGAAGTTGAATTGGGTTTTCAATGGGTGATGGAAACGGGGATTTGGGTTTCAAAAGGGTGCTGGGAATTGACTGGGTCTCTTGTTTTGTCCATGTGAATTGGTGTCCACTCTTTGATGCTTCCTACCTGTAAATTAACTTTTTTTTTTTCAGCTTTTTTTTCATTGAGTTAATGTGCACAGAGGTATACAAATTTATGTGTTTAATCTAGATCCAAATATCTTGCACCTAAAGTAGCGTCCCAAAGTTACTATAAGCATCCATTGTTTTTAACCTTAGGTCTATTTTCCTTCCGGAAACAGAACACTGAACACTAGACCTTCAATGGTTAGGAACGCACCATCTGGAATTGTCCTTGGTTTAGTACAATCCCTGTCTAATGCCACTAGTTTCTTATTTTCCTTTGAATGAGAAGAAATTGTCTCAGTTTCCTAAAGGAAATACAACTCCACTAATACAGACTCCAGTTGATATCCATCAACCCTAGTGTAGTAGACTCACCTTATCGGTCCCTCCTGCCCCTGTTTCCTCACACTCGGTCCCTAATGTTTCCCGCACCCCCTCCACACTTGTGTTTTACTCATCCCTAACATTCCCCACACCCCCTCCACATTTGTGTGTTTCTAGGCGTAGGCTCATCCAGTGGTGTTAGAACCCCGGGTGGTCGCCACGGGATGGTATTCGGTCTGTCCACCCCTTCTACGTCTCCCCACTCGACTCCCCTGACCCCAGGTGAACTTTTGAGACATGGGCGGAAAAAAGGGGAGGGGGGGGGGGGTCTCCCGTTATTTTCTTGCCAACTTATTGATGCTTGGGTTTACCAACTCGGGATTGAGATGAAACAAGGATTTCCCCATATTTTAGGACAGCCACTCACTATCAGGTAGACCTGGCAGGTACGGCTGAAAAGGTCCGTCTGTCAGGTCTACCTGATGAGCAGACACACCATCAGGGATGTCTGATTGTGAGTGTCTGGCCTTAGCCAGGTCAACCTCGGATCCAAATCAATCCTGAGACACTCCACGGTGGTAAACTCGACCTAATTGAGTTGGGCTAAAGGCTGGAGACCCCTCTTACCCTACCCCGTCAGAGTTGTGTGCATGTCTGAATGTTTGTTTTATCCATGTGTTTTTATATTCATTTATAATTCTGTTATTTTTTCATGTTGTTTTCTTTGTTTACTTCCTTATCTCATTTTTATTTTTTTCCCCCCGTTATCTTTCTTATTGGTTGTTCCTTATGTTTTCGCTAGCTAAATGATCCCCTGTGTGTATTTTTCCTTTGTTCCCTTCCCATGTTTTGTGTGTAAAATTTGATGTGTGTTTAGGATCGTACAGAGTTACTTACGTTTTTCTTACATTAGTACCTACTCGTATGTTGTAGTAAATTTGCTAATAGATTTATTGTTATGATTTTTTTTCTCAATTATTGTATTTTTTTCCAATCATTTAAGTGGTAGGTTTCATCATTTGTGAAGGGATTTAATGTCACTGCGACGGTCTTTCGTGGCGGATGCTTTACCCACCATTCAGATTAGTCAAAAGCTTTGTTGATTTTAATTGACCCAAGTGTGATTTTGGTTCTAGACAGAACATTTATTTATTTTCTTGTCCAAAAAGTTCAATGTATAGGTTCGCGTTTGGGTGTTTCTTGAGCACTTCTAACCCCCTGGTGCTTGAGAGTCAAACCAAACGTATATTAAATTACTGAAGAGTTTTATGTGTGTTTTAAATCCTAATTTCCTGGTTTGAGACATTTAGCATGCTCTTTAGTTACATTTGTTTTACGTGTTGCTTGTGAGTTGTGTAATTTTTTAACCGTCAAGATAGTGGTAGTTTTGTATCATTTATTATTAATTAAATATTAACTGTGTTACTTACTTAAAGGGTTGTTTTCAGTTTTAAACTCTTGATAGTAGGTCATATTGTCGGAAAGTTTTTATGAGTCGTCTTTAGAAAGTAAAACAAACGAAAAGTTGCGAAATAATTGTATCCCTTTGTTATAATTGGCTACTATTCCTCCCCCCTCTAATTTTTTGTCATTTCCTCATTTGTCAACCTTAAAGACAATGCAACCTACAAAGGAGTGAGTCCATGTTCTCTTTAATTGCACTTGCACTCTCATGGACACTCGCTGCTTTTGTTGTCTCTCTCTCTCCTTCCCACTCCACTAGTCACATAGAGATGCCACCATTATTGGATGTCTAATTAATTCGACTCTTGTTGACTGAAAGTTTTGATGAATCGTCTTTAGAAAGTAAAACAGACGAAAATCTTGGAAATCATTGTATCTCCTTGTTATATTTGGCTTTTCTTTCCACGTCAGGTGGTACCCCCCTCGACCCATGCCGAACGCCGGACAAACTCTCCAGCGGCCCGAGCGCTCTCAAAGCCACCGGACCAGGGAGCCGTCTCTCTTCTGGCGGGGGAGGTCGCCTGGATCCCGCCGATCAAATCGCGGAGAAGGCCAAGCAAGAGGCGTACGTCCTGCAGCGGGTAGCGAGTCTCCAGCGCGAGGGACTGTGGTTCGAGAAGCGACTACCGAAGGTGGCCGAGCCTACTCGAACCAAGGCCCATTGGGATTACCTGCTCGAAGAGATGACCTGGATTTCGACGGACTTTGCGCAGGAGCGCAAGTGGAAGAAGGCCATGGCGCGAAAGGTGAGTTGGACCTTGGTTAGACTGCTTGAGCAAAGGGACTTTTCTGTTTCAATCTGGCAGTATAAACAGGGTATATCAGGGTTTATACGCGATCTGGAATAGTCATCTAATCTGAAAATCGAGCAAATCTGAAAATTGACCAAAAAGTCTTGAAAAGTCATAGAAAATCGTGAAAATTTAAAGTAAAAATCTGGAAAAGGTCTGGTCTTGGTCATGGAATTTGTGGAAATTTTCATTCCAGGAAAAGTGTATGAAAAAAGTCGTAGAGATATAATTCCTAGACCCATCAAAATATCTCATTTCGCTTGATAAGATAAGGTACATAATATTGTATATAAAGTCTCATTTTAGATTTTAGAACATATTTCTTTTCCATCCAATCAGATCACTTGCAGTATTCAGAATTTAGTACATAAAGCCTCAATTTCTAACTTATTTCTTTTTTCATCCGCCAGATCGCGCGCAGTATTCAGAAACACTTCCAGGAGAAGAAACAGCTTCAGTTGCGCGCGGAGAAGGCGGCCGAGACGCACGCGCGCAAACTGGCCTCCTATATGGCGCGCGGAGTGAAACAGTTCTGGAACAACGTGGGCAAGGTAAGTGTTTCATTGGCGCGAAAAAAACAATATGTCCCTTTAAAAAAAAAAAAAAAAAAAAAAAAAAGGTGTGGTTTCAAACTACATTGTACTTGAAGTAGGTACAAATACAAATTTCTATGGTCATCCAAAGGGGGCAATTGCTTGAGCATCAAGAGCACGTTGTCCTCAGGATATCAATTTCTCAAAGAATTCTACGGGATGGGCATGCTACGACACAGACCACATGTGTCTACTCTAATGTAGCAGTTGTTTCATTGCTACGAAATTAAAACGGCGGTGAAACACCCATCTTGAAGGAAAAAAAATCTCTTTCGTTTGTGAAGATACCCTCTGTGTAGTCAAAAAGAAAGGAAAATATAAGGTTGCACCTCTTTTTGAAGAGGTTTGGCAGAGGGAACTGTATTTGCTGAGGTCTTATCGTTCCGAAATCGAAGCAAGACAGGAACGAACATTATCTGGACTAGCGCTTACAATCTATAGACGCTCTACAAACGAAGCTAACTAGACTGGCTGGTGTGGCACCTCTGAAATTTTGAATAGATTTTCATGAGAAGCAAGACAGGAACGAACATTATCTGGCCTAGCGCTTACAATCTATAGACGCTCTACAAACGAAGCTAACTAGACTGGCTGGTGTGGCACCTCTGAAATTTTGAATAGATTTTCATTATCATTATTATTAAATACTCCAATGGAAACTCTTGTTATCCTACAGATTATGTTGAAATATTTGTAGATATCACAGAGAGGAGAGAGGGAACAGAGAACCTTCCAGTCTGAAATCAGAAGAGAGAATGAGCTCTGACAAAAATCTAGGTCTAAAGAAACCTCCCCTTGACCCCCTACTACCAAAATAAGTGTAGGGAATTAGGGGAAATGTAGGGGGTTGAGGAGAGGGTTCTCCTACATTTTGACCATTGGTTTTGGAGATATAAGTTGCATTGTCTTCTTTTAAATTATTCACAGTTGGTTTTAGGTATCCGCGGTTTGTTAGCGGTATTCGCAATGTGTTCGCGGTTTGTTCGCGTTATTCGCAATGTGTTCGCGGTATTCGCGACTTATTCGCGGTATTCGCGACTTATTCGCGGTATTCGCGACTTATTCGCGATTATTCGCGGTATTCGCGACTTGTTCGCGGTATTCGCAATGTGTTCGCGGTTTGTTCGCGTTATTCGCAATTTTGTTCCCGGTATTCACGATTGATTTCTCGTGAAAAGTTTTATAGGAAAGACTCCTTGGTAATGGTACATTTATTATTAAGAAAGTCCGTATTACTATTGTAATAAAAAGGTATAAGGGACGGACTATTGTATTCGCTTCGGTATCGTCCGTCTGTCTGTCTGTCATTTTACTTTCTATTTTTTTCCAACTTCTATTTTTGACCCATTTCCTCCCTACTTCACCCTCTTCCTCAGGCGTCTCCTACTGACAGGCACCCCCCTCCAGAACAACCTGAACGAGCTGTGGTCCCTGATGCACTTCCTCATGCCGGCCCTGTTCCAGTCTCATTCGGAATTCCAGGCCTGGTTCTCGCACCCCATGAAGGACATGATCGAGGGGAATTCGGACTACAACGAGACCATCGTGAAACGATTGCACAAGGTGAGGACCGGAATGGGTTAAATGGTTTTTTGCCCTTAGATGGGTTAAAAAAAAGTTTTAAATGAAGGTCTCGTGGCCTTTTCTTTTCAGATGGGTTTAATAAAGGTTTTACAAAAAAAAAAAAATTCATGTTTTCTTCCTCCCTCTTTTGCAAAAATTGTTCTTTGAAAAATGGAGTGAAAAAGTCAAAACTGAAGTTTATCGGGTAAAAGTTGTGACCTTGATTAAAGGTCTTAAAATGTAAAATTAATAAATTTTATAATGTAGGAAAAATGGTCACGTTATCCACTTTAATAAACTATTTATCTGGACTTCTAGAGCTTACAAACTATTCGATCTTGTAAATGAAATATGTAATGATGAAAAACATACTGACAGGAAAGAGTTATGAACCCCGTGTGATTACTCTATGGCGAATTTTGTCTGAACATATTTCATAAAGTATTTTCGTACATTGAAGGATTATTTTGATAGATAACTTAACCAGTGAATGAGTAGAATCCGAGTTTAAAATTCGGCCCTAAGACTTTAAACTTGACACGGGCATGAGTTGTTCTCGATTCATGTAATAGAACAGGGAGTTATTGAAATTTTTTCTTGTTTTTCGCAGGTGCTTAGGCCGTTTCTGTTGCGTCGACTCAAAGCCCAAGTCGAGAAGCAATTGCCCAAGAAGTACGAACATGTGGTGATGTGTAGACTGTCCAATCGGCAAAAGTACCTGTATGACGATTTCATGTCCAGAACCAAGTAAGTACAAGTACATAGTATCCAGTTTTCAAAGGGCTCTCTCTGCTTTTAAGGAATAAGCACAACTTCAAGGTGGTTGACTGAAGTTCAGAACGAGCCAATTAAACATGGCTAGAGACCACCACCCCCGTGTATGACTGATGATGGCTGATCATAGACAGAACGCAAGTAATGTCTTCTCTCTTCGGAATCCCTGTTTCCTACCACTGTCAAGCAAACGCATCCAATCCGCGAGTGGATCTCTTACGCCAGCCACTCACTATCAGGTAGACCTGACGACAGGTACACCTGATCAGGTTTGGACAAAATTTGCACCACCATTTTCGTGTTCCTGGTAAAAAGACCTTTAATTTGATATATAGGTCGACTAGGTTTGGATAAGTCCTTCTATGGGAACGGACAGACCGACAGAGAGACGACACCGAGGCGAATACAATAGTCCGTCCCTTATACCTTTTTATTACTATTGTAATAATAAAGGAAGGACGGACTAAAAAACTATTGACTTGACGCCAGTAAGGTATAATATCTTTTCTCCCCGATTTTCAGAACCAAAGAAACCCTCGCCAACGGCACCATGCTGAGTGTAATCAACATCCTCATGCAGCTACGCAAGGTGTGCAATCATCCCAACCTGTTTGAAGAGCGCGCAATCACCTCCCCGATTTTCAGAACCAAAGAAACCCTGGCCAACGGCACCATGCTGAGTGTAATCAACATCCTCATGCAGCTACGCAAGGTGTGCAATCATCCCAACCTGTTTGAAGAGCGCGCAACCTTCTCGCCCTTCCATATGAGTACGCTCCAGTGTGCAATCCCCTCGATTGTGTTCAATGCGCTCAACTACGATGTGTTCAAGGTAAGGTGCGCAACCTGGGGTTCTTCCAAAAAGGATCCGTTCCTAAGAGTGATGAATTTCTCTTCTCTAATTCTCAAGTTAATTTTAAACTTCTTAATTTTTAAATGGAACATCCTTAAAGTACATAGGTCTTTATTATTATTCTTCCATCATTTCCACAGGATGTCAACCTGGAGTCAATGAACCTGAACCTCCTGTATAACGAGCTCAATCTGAGCCTAGATTTTCAATAAGACAACATACAAACATAAAGAAAAGGATGAGGCAGGAAAAAGTGGAAATTAAATAAAATTAATTTCAATTCAATTTTCTTCTCCCATCAGGTTTAAACGCCAAATCCTCGTCGCTCAGTGGCGGAGCGGGTGCGGGGGCTCCGGGGTCCGCCCCTACGTCCACCGCGCCGAGTCTGGTGACCAGTGGCGTGTCTCCGGCCCAGGTCCAGGGCATCCCCGTGCAACTCGTACAGAGAGACGGCAGCCGGAGCACCATCAAGTTCCTGGCGTCCGCCCCCCGCGTTATCGTACAGAAATCCGCCACTGGCCAGGTGACCTCGCTCATCAAACTGCCCGCTGTGATATCCCAGGTAAGAGGAAGTAATAATCATAAATATCAACAGGGGAAAATGAAAACAGATCGCTTTTTTAGTCCGTCCTTCCTTTATTATTACAATAGTAATAAAAAGGTATAAAGGTACGGTTTCCTAGCGACGTGTTTTTTGCGTCGTGGTTGACGTGATACGCTGAGCGTTTCACGTCGGGCACCTCTTCTGAGTATCTTGCGTCCGAATATTATCCGGACATGTATATGTAGAAGCTCTGAGCACACGAAGAGATGGTCAGCATTAATTTCTGCTTGTTGGGGACACAGAGTATAACATTCACATTAGGTCCGCGTTTGGGTGTTTCTTGAGCACTTCTAAACCCCCTGGTGCTTGAGAGTCAAACCGAACGTATAGTAAATTACCGAAGAGTTTTATATCCTGTTTTAAGCTCCCATCTAGTTTGAAACATTTAACATGCTCTTCAGTTACATACGTATTTTGTGCTTTTGCCTCTCGAACTGAAAAGTTCCGAAGATTGACTGAAAGATTTCGAATGGAGGTGTTATCACGCCAACTAGAGTTGACCTGATTTGCGTATTCTAAGGGAGGAAATGTAAGCTTGAGAAGGGGGAAATCCTTTCTATTTCCGAAAGGGAAATACAACTACATATTATTATTATTAGTCTATCAGCTTAACTCCATACACAAAAAACCCACTCTCAGACTTAAGTGTAGGGACAACTGCCCCAAGGAATGGTTTCGTTTATACGAATCTAGTCCTTTTTTTTCTTTTCTTTTTTACAGTTCTACTTTTTTTTTCTCGTATTGTACTTGGTGTGATGAAAACTAAAAAATCTCTGTTTTTCTCCTCTCCTCTTCAGCTTGTCGAGTTTAAGCAAACCACGCTGCTGGAAGAGAAGCGAAAACAGGCGCTGGATCAGCACCTGAGCTTCATTGTGGGCGAAACGGAGAAGTTTTCCTCCCTGGTGGCCGAGTCGATGAACAAGCCGGCCCTGGGCTCTGGGCCCTCCTCTCTTAACCAGGACTCCGTCCCTGTGTCACTGTCAGACGGTAAGTTGATGAAACTTTGCAATCAGGGAACTAGGTAGGTATATATTTTTAGCAGGTAAGGGTTGTAACGGGCCCTCCTCTCTCAACCAGGACTCCGCCCCTGTGTCACTGTCAGACGGTAAGTTGATGAAACTTTGCAATCAGGGAACTAGGTAGGTATATATTTTTAGCAGGTAAGGGTTGTAAGAGGGTCCGTTCCTAAGAGTGATGGTAATTATTCAGAAGCCACGACCACAAAAAAGGCCCCCTTTTTTGTTTAATCTAATCCCATAATAACATTACACTGGTCACTGCTCATTTGTGAAATCTCCTTTTTGCGTTTAACCGAACCCTATAATACAACACTGCTCACTACTCTTTTGTAGCAATATTCCATTGACATGACTTCTGAACAAGTAGCGAGTACCAATTATTCAGAGGTGTCTTCACGGAAGGTCAAGGTTTCACTGGAATTCCTATCATTTTCACTAGAAGGTGACATGTTTCTCTTCTCTAATTCTTAATTTTAAACTTAGTTTTTAAATGGAACATCCTTAAAGTACATGGTCTTATTATTCTTCCATCATTTCCACAGGATGTCAACCTGGAGTCAATGAACCTGAACCTCCTGTATAACGAGCTCAATCTGAGCCTGAGAGGGTTGTAAAGAGGGAGTTAGTTTTTCAAAAAGAACTACTCTTTTCAGCAAGCTACTCAGTTAACAAGTCATCCTAACTCTGTATATCTATCTATAGGAAGTCGAAAAATGAGTCTAATGTTCGCGTTTGGGTGTTTCTTGAGCATTTCTCAACTCGTGGTGCTTGAGAGTCAAACCAAACGTATAGTAAATTAATGAAGAGTTTTATAACGTTCTAGATCTTAATTTCCTGGTTTGAAACATCTGATGTGCTCTCTGGTTACATTATTTTTATTGCCTATCTTTTTTTCTTAATTTTTTACCTATTTGTAGAGCAAGTGATCAACATATCAAATACAAAATCGCCAGCCTAGTTTGTGAGCTCTGTAAGGGCTAGATCGCGGATTCGAACAAACTTTTTCCCGCACGGGACGAACTTTATCCCCAACAGATAAGGTTCGTTCTCGGAACGGTTCTCATTTTCCTATCCAGTACTCTTTCTCTTTGCTTTCGGAACGGTAAGACCTTGGGCATTTACATGCCCCTCGATCAAACCTCTTTTTTTTAAGTGTTTCTTTCCTCGTTTATTTCAGGCGAGTTTCAGCCCGATGGCGAGTGGTCGGACGATGAGGAAACGATAGAGCGAGAAGAAGAACAAGTGAAGCCAACGGAACAAGAGCGGGAGATTGAAATGTTGCAGAAGGAGTCAGAACTTTCCCTGGATGACATTCTAGACCAGCTGCCTCCTGGATATTTGGAACAGAGGGCCAAGGATATTGAGGTACGTAAAGACAAGAGGTGGATTGTTAAAGTTGAGCAAAGTTGTGTATGTAATGTAATGTAAATGCAGTTTCTTTGTGTTATTATATCACAACTTTGGTGTTCACTGCAGCATTGTAGAATTTTTTCCAATATCTCAATAATCCTAACATCCAATGTTTACCTACCATGCTGGCACCGGTCGCTATGCGCATTTATACATATGTCATAGCTACTCATTTTCCTCATCCAGTCACGGAATCAATCATTTGCATGATACAAATTTCATGACCCCGCCGGGAATCGAACCCGGGTCTCCCGCGTGCAAGGCGAGTGGGGTTAGGTTGAACACAAAAAGGAGCTTCCTTTTCCATTGTCGTAGCTTCTGAATAATTGCCCGAAGAGTAGGTAGCTCTGGAAAAACGCTCCATTGTGTTTTGCATCTCCAAATTAGTTGCTTCCGTCGTGTGTGTGTGAAGTGATTGACCGCAAAGATGCTACAGTAAAACAGAGAACGCTTGACACTTTGTATGAAAACCTCCAGCCGTGTTTTCCTACGTTACAAGTGTACTCTGACACCTAAACGGCCTTTTTTGAGAAACTCCCGTAAATCTGGTATGTAACTTCACTCGAAACTTCGGTGAATTTGAACAGAATTACCTAATTTCTGTGTCCATCTGTTCTCAAATGGTTTGCCACAGAAAATTTTTGCCATTTACCTACATACTACATTTAGATTTTGAACAGTACAGGGCCAGGGGGCTAGGAAGATTTTGATTTGATAGATCAGTAGGTATTTAATCTTCTGATCAGTAGCTATTCAATATTAAGAAGGTATTCTGAGTTCTGATGAGTAGAATAGAATATACCTTGTTTATCCTACTGGGATAGGACTGAAAAGTCCCTTTACCCCCGCAGTCTAATCAAGGTCTCATATATTTTGACATATTATGGGGAACGCATATTACAATTATTAGAGTATTTTTCTTCACTTTTTTCTGTAGGTTTTCAGGTTAGGTTTCAGGCAAGGAGTAGTTATTCAAAGTTCTGATATCTACGCAATACTAATCTCGGTAGAAGCGCATTTACGTTAGGTAGTACGTGTTTCTGGCTGAAATATCACTACATACCCTTGACTTTTAAACTTTAAACGTATTAACCCTATTTATCTCTCCCTGTTTCAGAGTTGAGTGACGAGGACGACAATCTGACGGGCAGCGACGACCAGGGCTCGTCGGCCGACGACCTCGACGACAACGATGACCTCACCTCCGCCCGCTCCCTCGATCAGGAGACGGACTCCGGGCTCAGCTCTCTCCTAACGGATCCGAGCGCCGGGGCCGGCGGGCTGAGTTCGCTACTCGCGGAATCGACAGGTTCGGCGGGCGGGCCGGGGGCTAGCGCCGCGGGCACGGGACCTTCTGCTGGCCGAGAGGGGAAAGATGAGGCCGAGGCGGATAAGAAGATGAACGATGTGGCCGCCCTGGCCGAGAGTATACAGCCGAAAGGTGAGATATGGTTGCGTGTGTGGCGGCTTTGCCTACCTTTTGTCCTGTCTTCATTCATTGTTTTTTTTCCCCTTCATCTGAGAGTACACAAAAGAATATTCTGTTCCTTCATCTTGATTTATTTTCTGTTTATCTTCTATTTTTTTCCGTCCTTCAATCTTAGTTTATTTATTAGTTTTATTACCTACTTACTATTTTTTTTTTTAAGCAAATACTTTCATAATATTTATTAATAACTCAAGCTCAGAACTCATACATAATAGAACAAAAACAAAAAAAAAGTATTGAGCCTGAGCCAGGGCTTTACGATGCGCCGCCTCCGGCCGCCAGACTCGGCCATACTCGAGCTGGACAAGACCGCCGCTCAACAACCGCCCCCGCCTCTGCCCCGCGGCAAACCCAAGTTACGAGTGCGGTGCAAAGATCCTAAGGTGAGAACGATTTTTAATTTTCTGTGTTTGCCCAGTTCTTAGACCAGCCATTCACTATCAGTTAGACGTAACGACAGGTACACCTGATTAAATCCGCCTTATATTGTGTATGCTTATCCGGTAGACCTGACAGACGGACCTTTTCAGCCGTATCTGTCAAAAAATGGTTTTTGGAGGATTTTTTTTTTACTTTTTCTCACACAAATGAGTTCTGATCTCGAAATTTGTCGCAACTCCTCCATTGGCTATATAGTTTAGACGAGGAGTAAACTAAAAAAAATGAACAAATAGGTAAATATGAGTTCAACAAAAAAAGTTGAACAGTGAGAACGTACAACAAGATAAAACTATAAAAGAACTTCTCATTTTCTTAATCTCGTCCGTATGTAACAGAAAGAAATAGTCAAGGGATATCAGTTATAATAATAATAACCATACAGTAGTGTTCAACGTATTAATCGTTGAAATTTTTAGATATCCTCCAAATTTTAAATTTGGATGATTTTTCCGTATTTACCATTTTACCAATTTACCATTTTACCCCTCTATTTCCATATTTTCCATTCTGTTCTGTGTTTTCCAGGCGTCTTCGGTGACCCCGAGTCCTGGCAGTGCCGTAGGGTCCGCGGGGAGCGCGGGCGTCACCACGTCCCAACAGTCTCCCACTGTTCAACTGTTCACCTCGACCCTAGTCCCAATGAGTACCGCGCCCACTCTGACCAGTAGACTAAGCAGTCCCGGCTCGGGCGGGCCGGGACAGGTCGGGTTCGTGACGGGAACGGCAGCTGTGGGGCCGGGAGGAACGATCACGACCCCGTCGGGAGCCGTGCTGCGAGTGACGGGGCCGGGAGGTGAGTTTTTATTTACTTTTTTTTTATATTTATCGTAAATTTCAGAGGATTTTCAGCTGATGTGACCAGTGCTAGGGGAAAAATGTAGGTACTTCAGTACTTCTTCACCTTTTTCCCGTTTATTCCCACCCACATCCCAAAAAATTACAAAAATAGGGGGTCTTTTTTTTTACTCAGCCTTTGCCAGTCAGTTTAGACAGGAAACATTTCCTTTGCCAAACACTGTAATGGCTTCTTCAAATTTCTGACAATGAAGCCTTTTTTTTTTTCTTTTTTTTTTAAGCCTTACCTACCAAAGGCCGGATGTGGCCCTTAAATGATTGATTTGCAGATAGGGGATAAATATTGTCATTTGTATTTTTGGTTGGAAGCTGGTTATGGAATACCACGTGACAATGATTTTTTACAATGATTGGTTACAATCGAAATTTTTCTGCATTTTAGATCAGGTGGCTATATCATACCACATTGTTGGATTGTAGTCACCTTTTGCACGAATGCTACATGAATCGCTGTTGAGCAAATAACCAGCTTATGTCAAATATACGATTCGGTTTTATTTGACTGTCTAGATTTTTGCTTACATTGTTTATCCCTCTAAATGGTACATAGTAGATGGAGTAAAAATTGCTAGGTTTAGTCCTCTAAGTAAAGTTTTTTTTTAGCCAGCTTAGTTAGATTTGAAACTTGCACGCCTGACTTTTTAGCGCTAAATCGTGAGTTCGCTTCCCGCTCGGGGAGAAGTTTATCCTAAACCAGTGCTTCTCAAACTTGTTGCTACCGTATCACACTTTTCAAGATGCCTATATAATGAAGCTGGCACACTAGAGTGCTGCGGCACACAGTTTAAGAAGCACTGTCCTAAACAGATGGGGTACGTTCTCAGAACGGTTGGCTTTCTTCCATTCCGTTATTCTTCAAATCTTCATTCGCCGATTCTCTCTATAAAACAAACATATTTTTCTTTTAAAGTGGTAATTATCGAATGTTGAACTGCCACCGGCTTTCTTTCCTTCCAATTAACCCTTTAACTCATGGTGTCCCTTTAACCCATTTTGCAGAGTGAGGGCGGTAGATCTTACCAGCTCTTTTCCTCCCAATTAACCCTTTAACTCATATTCTCCCATTAATCCTTTGTTGCAGGGTGAAGGCGGTAGATCGCGAGGGGATGACCAGGGAGCAGACTCGGATTATTCAGCGGCCTCGTCCGATATTTCTTCGGACGATGAACAAACTCTGGATGAACAAGAGGCTGCCGAGGCTCGGGACGCGAGTGCCCTGGATCCTGCCAGCGAGGTAATTAGCCTCTCTTAATAGTGTCACCTTTTTACTTTCCTTTTTAATTTAATTGGGCCGTCCAGATTCTTTCGTAATTCCGAGGCCAAAATTAAAATCCAAATCAAATCATGAATTCCGTGCGGTAAAGCAGAGCTTCAGTGGGTATCACAGCACTACTAAGTGCCTCTTTTACTATTAATTCTCATCTACTCGCATCATCAATCTTTTTACTCGGGTAGACTTGAATATCCTCACGAGGCTGAGTGCACTTCGAACTCCAAGCACAGAGCCGAACAAAACTTCGAACCCGGGACCTCCGGCGTGCAAGCCTAGTGTAATACCTCCATTCGGCCATGGAGGGTGTCTCTTCTCGCCCATCTGATGAGAGTCTAATGTAATAATAATAATAGTGCTTATTTATACTGCTCGCATAAGACTGTAAAGTCCCTTTACTCCAGCAGTAGGCTACTACTATTATTGTGGATACACTTGAACCGAAATAATGGCTTTGCTGTTCGGAAGTTGGATGTAATTTAATGTAAATCAGACAAATGAGTAATTACCTAACAAAGATATATCTTAATTTTTACTTGGGTTTTCTTTTATTTATTTTTTTTATTTTTTTTTTTTTTTTTTTGGAAATTTGAATCAAGTTGAGTTACATGATGACAGAATTTTCACATTGTCCATATTCTCCTATGTGATGGTACAATAAGCTCAACAGGCCTGATAACTCAGCTTTTCAATCCTAACATTAATTATATCCTGATAACAGACAGCATTGCTGCCTTACGAAAAAATTGGAAATATTCACTTCTTTTCTTAAGTCCTTCGTAAGCTCGGAGTGCAATTTTTGGAATGATGATAAGATGAAAATGGTTTCGCGACTTATGTTTGCAGAATTACCATCATATTGAGGATAATCTCACACATGGCCTTGCTGCTTAGCGTGTAAATAAATAAAATATTGATAAAATTCCATACCTCGGCTGGGATTGAACCCACGCCCTCCTGTTTACCAGGCGAGCGCCTTGACCACTACTATGTTTGCAGAATTACCATGTTGACCGAATTTCATCTGGCTGTCTGACCTTATAAACAACATATGTTAGTATTCCAGTCTTTTTCTTTTTGCTCAATGGACGAAATTGGCCTTTTCGAAACGAGACCTATCAATTTATAGTACCTATTGAGTTTTCGGTTGAAAATGCAAGTTCGAGGAACATTTAATTTAGAGTATTTAGACCATGAAATATGTAATGATGAAAAACATATTGACAGGAAAGAGTTATGAATCTTGTGTGATTACTCTATGGCGAATTTTGTCTGAACATATTTCATGGACATATTTTATCTAACTAAATCCTCAATTCTACTTTGTAAACTATAACTTTCCCCTCCTTTTACTTTGCTATTCGAAATTTACATATCGAAGTTAGTATTTTCACCTTAAGGCCAAAATAAATTCTGTGGGACTTTCTATAACTTTCTCTTCTTTACGTTTTCAGGATACACTCTCGAGTCTACTACCGTGGCCACACCGGTGCCGTTCCTTCTTCAGTTCCCGCTGCGCGAGTACCAGCATGTCGGACTGGACTGGCTGGTCACCATGTACGAGCGGGGACTGAACGGGATCCTCGCTGATGAAATGGGACTGGGCAAGACCATTCAGACCATATCCCTCCTCGCGCATCTCGCCTGTGAGAAAGGTAAGGACTGGCCAGCCCCTGGCTTAAAATGGGACTTCATGGGTGGGGGCAGAAGGGTACTTTGTGGCAGTTAAAATAGGTCTTTTTAGTACGTAATGGGACTTTTTAGTCCTTGCTGACGAGATGGGACTGGGCGAGACCATTCAGACCATCTCCCTCCTCGCGCACCTCGCCTGTGAGAAAGGTAAGGGACTGGTTAGCCCAGGCTTCTTTTTGTGTGGGACTGGTAGCAAAATTTTCGTTGCAGGTTGTTCTATAGAGGAGGAGAACTATCGATAGTCGGCGCCATCGATAGTTTTCGATAGTTTTTTTTTTTTATTACATATTTTCCTTGTTTCTAAAGGTCTTATCCCCCAAAAGGACCCAACCTAACCTAATTTAAAGAATTTTTTTATCTGTACACGTATTAATAATTTAGGTCACAGGCTTTTATTTCAACATGAAAACTATCGATAGTCAAGCTTCAACTATCGATAGCGTTCGATAGTCAAAACTATCGATAGTTCTCCTCCTCTATTGTTCTAAGAAGACTAGCTAGCTATTTACGCTTAGCGGTCTGTCAGGCGGTTGGAACATGTGTGGCGAAACAAGCTCGAGACCTTGTTCTATCGGAGGGTCTGCGCGTGAGTGGCGGTACAAAAATCTAATTGATTTCGGGACGATAAAACCTTAGCAGTTACAGTTCCTTCTATCTAACCTCTGTAGCTATATTACATATTGAGCAGATTTAAGCGTTTTCATTTGTCCAAGTTTATACATGAACATTTCACATATCCATGATGTTTCGTGTGGCAGACAGGACATACAGTAATTCCTGGAAATTCCGCTAGGAGTGCTTGCTACCTGTCGTGTCGTACTACTAGGAATTTCTGGGGTACATTTGGTTCAATTTTCCTGGAGAATATCTCATCTTTTTTAATACTTACTTATCCGTGACCAAATGAATTCAGCATGTGAACCTCCAGAAATGAGATATGGTCTTATTTTATTGTGTCGTTATCTAATGCTTGAGATTGGCTATTATGTTTTTTTTTTATGACTATTATAACTCATATTTTTTTTTTTATTGTTATTTATTTCTTTTTTGTCCTTTCCCCTTTTCTCTTGTGGTTTACAATATTTATGTAGGAGTGTTGGTGTCCTCAATGAAAATTCGAGAGAGAATCAAATTAATATTTATTTCTTAACGCAGCTACCATTGTTTTGACAATTACCTATAACTCTTTATTGACATTTTGCAAATTACACAATTACAACAGGGCTTGATTATTCCTAAGGTAATCTCTGTTTTGGTTTGGTTTCCACGAAATGGTTATGATGAAGCGACAACATTGTCTGAAACCCCACTTGATGTTTCATCTTGTTTTTCATGTATTAGCTCTAACTGAACTGTTTCATTGAAACCTATTGCCCTGGATAGCCAGGGAAAAGAGCCCTAGCTTTAACTTCAAGCCTAGGGCGTTAAAAAGGGAAAGCAAAGGCATGAAAGATTTAATCAGGTCGCAGTAATATAGGGCCGATGTCTCTACTTACACCAATACCAAAATGCTAGGAAAACAAACCAATTCTTCAAGTATCACTATACTTTTTACCTTCTTCTTCATATCGGCAATTCTAAATGTCTCTTTTGATGTTTCCATGAAATAGTTATGATGAAGCGACAACATTGTCTGAAACCCCACTTGATGTTTCATCTTGTTTTTCATGTATTAGCTCTAACTGAACTGTTTCATTGAAACTTACTAGGGAAAGATTAAAAGTTTATTCTTTAGAAACGTTAAATTTGATTAATTTCCTAATGAAATATGTAATGATGAAAAACATATTGACAGGAAAGAGTTATGAACCCTGTGTGATTACTCTATGGCGAATTTTGTCTGAACATATTTCAAAAGTCATTTAGTTTTGAATCCCGGAGAACTTTTTACAGACCTCCATTTCTTTGTAAAAGATTAATTTTATTTTTGAGTTTTAATGATGAAAAATTCACTTTACATGAACGAACACCTTTGTGTGATTACTTCTAATGGCGAATTTTGTCTGAAAAAAATTCCTCTCCTTTATGACTTGGTAAAATAATTGTGTTCAAGGATTGATTTTGAGAATTTAGAGGAACAATATTTTTTAAATATATTCTTTGAAAACATGGTTTTCTGTGGGAAATTTTCGTGATGAAAAATTCACATTGCATGATCGAACACCTTTGTGTGATTACTCTTCATGGCGAATTTTGTCTGAAAATGTCCACTTCCCACAGCTTGATTGAAAGCACCAAGGTGATTTTTTTTGTGTCTATCCCAATTATGTAGCAAAATTATGTCTTTTTTTCTGTGGAGTTTTTAATGATGAAAAATTCACAATGCATGATCGAACACTTATTGTGTGATTACTCTTTATGGCGAATTTTGTCAAAATTTCTACTTTCATTAATATTGGGACGCAAGGAGAAAAATGACATAATAGTCAATCTCAAGCATTAGATAACAACAACAACAACAACAACGACAACAACAACACAACAACAACAACTTTCATTAATATAATGAGAAAGAATTGAAATCGGTCCGAATTTTCGTCAATTTAGTGGTAATATCCTTTTTATTAAGGACTCCCGAGTTCAAAGTCCGTTTTCATATGCCGGTCTTTAATAGGAAGTCGTATGATGTTCACATGTCATGCTTTTATTTTGCTTGTGGTACTAATATTTACCTTCCTTCTTCTTTACATCACTTTTGTTATTTCATACAGTGTTTATAATGTAATAGGGTGTTGCCATTATGTAATATTTTGTCAATTGCGAATTTTGTCTGAAAAACTTCCACCTTCCACGTGGGCATAATATTCTAGTAGATAGTAGAAATGAAGAACCTAACGTATGTAAGTACCTGCCCAATGTATCATCATTGAAAAAAAATCAATAATAATCAAATGATCTCATTTTTTCCTCTTCAGGTATCTGGGGCCCACACTTGATCGTGGTGCCCACTTCGGTTCTGCTCAACTGGGAGATGGAACTCAAAAAGTGGGCGCCTGGGTTCAAAGTGCTCACCTACTATGGGAACATCAAGGAGCGGAAGGCCAAACGTCAGGGCTGGACCAAGCCGAACAGTTTCCATGTGTGTGTTACCTCGTATAAGCTGGCTGTGCAGGTATGGAAATACGAAATTTTGCTATCAATTCAAGTTAAAAGACTCCTGTGATTTGGGTTAAAATGGAGAATTTTTCGTTGTAAGAAAAAAAAAAAAAAAAAAAAAAAAAAAAAAAAAAAAAAAAAAAAAAAAAAAAAAAAAAACATAATAATCAAAATATAAGTATGTACAGCTATACAGGAATACAGGTCACTCCTCGATCGTAGGAGCATTTTACTTTTTCAATAGTCCTGCTATTTTATTTTAAAAAAATAGCATTTTTATTCTTCGTTCATTTCTGTTTCATGTATTTTATTTTCTGTAGCGGAACATTAGGGGCAGAGAAATAGGAGGGCGTAAATCTATTGAACTATGACATTTTTCTCCCCATGTACATAGATATACCCATATAATTGTGTGTACAATATATAATATACTATATACATATTGTATACAGGGTATCATCAAAAGTGAAGAAATCACCCGGATATCTCGAGTAGATACCGATTGAGTTTTGGTAAAAAGATAAACACGTAGGTATAGGAACTATAGGACTATAGGGGTATTGGCTTAACAGGGCTGTTAAGCTAAGGGGCTGTTTAAGGCTGGAAAGAAGGTTGGTGAAAACCACCATCAACCATTCGGCCACAGAAGTGGACGCATTTTTGATATCTCTTGCTCCTTTTTTTTTCCTTAGGATCTTTAACTTTTTTTTTATACTCGTCATTCGCTTCGTCCGTTTTGTGAGCACCTTGATCAAACTTGCCAAAATTTTAAATTATTTTATTGTTTACATAGATTACTTCTATCTGGTGTGTTTTCTCTCTGCGCAGGATCACCAGAGTTTTCGTCGGAAGGCGTGGAGGTATTTGATTCTGGACGAAGCTCAGAACATCAAGAATTTCAAGTCACAACGGTGGCAGCTCCTCCTGAATTTCAACACAGAGAGGTAAGAACTCATTCACTTCTCGATAAATTACCTATATCAATAGATCAGTTGCGCTTACTTGGGTGGTGTTTCAAAGTCATAGAGCAGGAAAAATGAGGACCAACGGAATTTTCCTTTTTTTTCTTTCATAGTACACAAATTAGCTAAAAACCTGTATCATAGTACACAAGTTAGCTAAAAACCTGTATCATAGTACACAAATTAGCTAAAAACCTGTATCATGATTGATTCCGTGATTGGCTGTTGCGGGGCCCACTCAGCCTCGTGAGGAAAATGAGTAGCTATGACATTATTGAGAAAATCCTACAATGCTGCAATGAGCACCAAAATTGTGACATAATAACACAAAGAAACTGCATTTACATTTTTTTTTCTTCAGCCAAACTTAGAAGAATTCTCGATCCCAATGCAAACGCCATCCAAGAACGGGAAATTCTGGCCTGAAAATGTCCACCTCGGTAGGAGATTCAAGCCGTGCACATTACGGGTTGAAAATTTTCGCGCCCGGCCAGGATTCGAACCTTGTACGTTCTGGTAACCTAGTTAGTAGTGGTAACAATATCGATTTACAACAGGTGGCAACAACAACAATAATATTGATAACCAGGTGATAACAAAAAACGTCAGAGGACTCATAAATCCCACAGCCATGAACTTGATAGATGTCAAGTATTGTTATGTTAATAGGTAGGTATAGATGTCATGTATTGTTATGTCATAAACCATTGGGTAATTACCTTGTGTTTGGGGTCTGAGGCAGGTACCCGTGTCAGCAGTTCACAAAATTTTTATACAGGTCCCAGTCAGTCCGTCATTCATACTCATATTTGTGACACTCTCCTGGGGGACCATGCCACTCGCATTGAAAGACAGCCACTTTACTGATGCACCCTAGCATCGTTTGTACCTTGGTCTCTGGAGATGATGGCATTTAAGGCTTGACATTGACATAGAGTTCCAACAGCCAGCCTAGTTATCTTGTAGGGTAGCGCGCCTCCCTTGTAAGCGCTAGATTGATGATCGACTCTCTCCCGGGGAGAACTTTATCCTAACAGATAAGGTTCGTTCCCGAAACGGCTGGCTTTCTCCTATCCTGTCTTCCTTGTATTTATTTTAGGGGCAGCTGTTTTGCAGACAATAGCTCGGTAGAGACGTATATAGGTGCTCACTTGCTCAGGCACTAAGGCACTAGTTTTGTTCTTGTTCTATTGTACGATTTATTGTTCGCCTCAAAAACAGCATAGATAAATAGATAGGTGTGTACTACTCTGATAACCGAGTTCATGGTTCTGTTTTATGATCTACAACTCCCAGTGTCTCACTTCCCATGGTGAGAGAATTGTAACTTGATGAATGATGAGTGTGCCATTGACTCCAAGATGGATGATGATCTTGGATCTATTTGGTGCAGGTACATAATAATATCATCTCGTCATCAGAAAATACGAACCACATTTCAAAGATCTTCTTTCGCCTTTTACCGTCTACAGACGGGGTCGGCGTTTTTCGTCAGCCTCTCAATCAGCCCTAACTAGGGTGATTGCTTTGGGCTGACATTGGGCTACAAATTGTACGAGTGTATGCGATTCGCACTCAACCTTTGCTGTTTCTTTAGCAAGGGAAATTCAGACTGGTATACTTCCTGTTTAAAGTCCCCCAGCCAGACTAAGCTAGTCTACTCCTAACGTCCCCCAGCCAGACAATCATCATTACCATAAAACAATAATTATACTTACCCTAAGTATTAGGTGTCATCCAAAACGTTACTAGCCTCGTGTTAGAATAGAATAGAATAGAATAGAATAGAATATACCTTGTTTATCCTGCCCGAATAGGACTGAAAAGTCCCTTTACCCCAGCAGTCTAAACAAGGTCTCGTATATTTGATGGGTTAAAGAATAATACACACAACTAACAATTCAGTAAAAAGACCTTGCTTAACTAGAGACGCACTATAGACGCACTTAACTATAAACATGTTACGCACAAAACTGCTGCTGGCAACTTATGGGACACGAGACTTTTCGTCGCGAGACACATTGAATAATCAATTGAATATTTGAATCCATGTGAATCTATATTCTTATGGTAATAATCTAATAATAATTACTTGGTTATGTGTGAAATTCTAATGAGGGACATTAGTAGACATTACTAACATTGCTGCTGCCAAACTATCTAATGTCGTGACACGAGACTTCCAAAGACACAGACGCCTGATTAAGAAGATAAGAGATGATCTTGTAACAAAAATCGTTCTGGCAATCAGAAAACACGCAAACCACTCGCAGAAACTCACCTCACGTGTCTAAATCTGATCAGAGCAACCTGATTTTGTTGGATTAAAAAAAAAAGAAGAAAAGAAAAACGTACCTACACAGACGTAAATTCCTAATGCCTTGGCTGGGATTGAACCCACGCCCTCCTGTTTACCAGGCGAGCGCCTTGACCACTACACCACCGAGGTAGGTAAATCATCTTGGACCCGAACGTGGCGTAGCTCGAGTCGCGGAGATAGCACGATGAATGCACCAGTCCCCAACGGTGCACTGAACGCAACGTTTGGCGTTGTTGGTGTCCGGAGGCAGGGCCGTACCCAGGATTTTGTCGAGGGTGGGGGGGAGCGAGTAAAAACAGTGATGTACCGGGGGAGAAATGTTCCAAATTTTCGGAGCCTGGCCTACAGTAAAGGAGAAAATTTGAGCTCGGGCCCCCTCGCCCCAATCCTAAATACGGTGACCATCTGGGCACTCGCGTGCCGCCGGCTTTTCCCGGCCGCCCGGCCACTCTTAAGCTGGGTGAGTTTATTGAGAGGCGGCCGGTAGCTTGCCGCTGAATGAAGGCCAATCGTCCGTCACTAAAGAAAAACACTGGGCTTCAGGAAAAACAAGTAGAAAGGATATATTATATTATGATAGCAGGTCTTAAAATTAAATATCACCCACCTACTGTGAACTTTTTAGATTGGAATTTTTTTTTATTTATTTATTTAAATCTTTGTTGGTATTTAAATTGACACAGATCCAACTACGTATTACAAATCGGCTGTTACAAATTCTTTGCAATTTTTGTTGCAGAACTTCGTGAGTTTGAACAGTAGTTTGTCCAACTCCCTAAAATTTCCGAAAGAAAAGCTTTTGAAAACTATGGTAGTTGTCTATTTGTATTTATATATTCTGTTGTTGACTTGTGTTGTAGGCTTCGGTGCGGGTGGTGATTGTCAACAACAGCGCGACCAACAATAACAACAAGGTGGTGAAGACGCATGCCATCAACATTGGAAACATTCTGGTCCGACAGATCATTTGTCAGGGTGGTATCCAAGGTAAGTTAGTAGGCGTCCACAACGGAGAACCAACCATAGCCTAGTACCGACCCAAGAGAAAATAAACCATGCTGATGAATAGAAACGTCCTCAACGGAGTATTGACCAAACCTCGCAGAAAATGGAGAATTTGAGCTGAGTATTTTTTCTGCGATGGTCGAGGGGGGTCTCTTCTCGTCCATCTGATGAGAAGATGACCTGGTCCCTATGACTATTTAAATGATGAGATAGGAACTTTTTATTATTTTTTCTTTTCCGTCCAATTTCATATGCAAGTTGAGTTATATGATGACAGAATTTCACATTGTCCATATTATCTCTTATGTGATGGTACAATAAGCTCAACAGGCCTGATAACTCACCTATTCGTTTGGAATCTCATTGATATACAATTGCCGATTCGTTTATTTAATTTTATTTTTTTCTAAATTTTTAAGGAGTAAATATTTTTGTCCTTTTAAAACATTACTTTTTTGTCCAAAATTCATTGTGCACATTTTTGGAATGATGATAAGATGAAAATGGTTTCGCGACTTATGTTTGCTGAATTACCATGTTGACCGAATTTCATCTGGCTGTCTGACCTCTCTTTACTAAATTAATTTTTGTTGACTGCATAAAAAGTTTTCCCTACCATAATAAAAACAAACAAACAAT
This sequence comes from Diaphorina citri, assembly GCF_000475195.1. Taxonomy (NCBI): domain Eukaryota; kingdom Metazoa; phylum Arthropoda; class Insecta; order Hemiptera; family Psyllidae; genus Diaphorina; species Diaphorina citri. The sequence goes on from NW_007377599.1 coordinate 39,052, forward strand.
ACGAGAGAGCTTAGGTACTAAAGAGATTTTAACCATGATTTGTCCTTTTCTATCCCTAATTTGTTTCCAAAACTAGATGCTGATATAGTTGTCTAGTAACTAGTTCAAGTACTAACTTTGATGTCTCGTACTTTTTCCCTTCATATAACGTGGTGAGTTCTAGTACTAACTTTGATTTTTCGTACATTTCTCGTACTTTTCCCAGGGAACGTGGTGAGTTTGGCGAGTAGAACGACGAACGCTCTGACCAGCGCTATTTTTAGGGTGTTAGAGCAGCGGGTCTGTCCACATCTAGTACGCTTAATACGTCTAGTTCTATTAATAATTTTAATTTCTCGTACTTTTTTCAGGTAACTTGGTGAGTTTGGCGAGTAGAACGACGAACGCTCTGACCAGTGCTATTGTTACGGTGTCGGCAGCGGGCCTCTCCACATCTAGTACGCTTAGTACGAGCGGCAGTGATGCAGCGGGCGGCACGCTTAGGCGGAGAAAAACGGTGGATAATGCTACCGGTTCGTCGGAGAACGAGTCGACCTCTGCGTCGACAGCGTCCAATTTGTTTGTCAAAGTAAGTTTTGCCTCCTGTTCCACATTCGCCCGCTCGTTTTTTCTTCGTCGGTATTTGTGGGATAGAGATTTTACGTCAAAATTGTTGTCATCTTTAGAGATGAAAGTACCCTCCATTCGATTTCTTTGCACGGGAATTTGGCTAGTGTTTTATTAAATAATTAATAAATACCGTGTCTTTGTGTTATTACATCACAACTTTGGTTCTCACTGGAGCATTGCATTGTAGGACTTTCCAAATATCTCAATTGTCAATTCCTAACACCCAATGTTTACCTACCATGCTTTCACTGGTCGCTATGTGCATTTATACTGTACATCACTACTCATTTTTCTCACGAGGCTGAGTGTCTCAAAATCAATCATTTGCATGATACAATTTTTTTTACCCCGCCGGGAAACGAACCCGGGTTTCCCGCATGCAAGGCTAGCGCAGTGACCACTACGCCATTTGAGCTGACGCTAAACTCATTTGATTTATTTGCAGCCTAGTCTAGAAGAGAAGCGACGCGCGCGTCGGGAAGCTCAGCTCGCGTTAGCAGCCCGCGTCAACGCACACCGTCTGGAGCAGCCTTGTCTTCTGTACGGATCCGAACTTCGGACTCTGCTCCGAATAAGACCGGACCTGCCCGAAGCGAACGATCTCGTTGTGCCTGGCTACGAGGCCAGAGTGGAACAACTGAAGGATGTGTTCGACAAGTGAGTAGTTTGTAGCTGAATTTTATCTATTAAGGTTCGCTAAATTAGCTTAATTTTACGGATAAAGATTTGACGAAATTTTCTATAAGGATTAGCTAAATTTGAAATATTTAATTAGCTCAATTAATGATCTATATATAAAGATTAGTTAATTTTTTTATAAATACCTATTTAAATTTAATTACCTCAATTAATTATTGTCGATAGGAAAAAGGATTGGCTTAATTTTTGATATTGAAATTATCAACCAAATTTTCTATGAAGTTGTCGTTCCTTGCTTTTTTTTTTTTTTTTTTTTTTTTTTTTTTTTTTTTTCCTCCATTGAGTAGTTACTTTGAAATTGTAGAGACCAGTGGCGGCATTACCATATTTATATCTTGCATGGTAACTTCTCCCCCCCTGTTGTTGTGCAATGTTGTGTCGATCCTATGATGATAGAACCGTTTCTACCTTACTAATATGTTCATCATCAGCTCTGTGACGTCATGTTCAGTTTTTGATATGTGACGTCACGCCCTATTGATGACAAGACCGAGGCATTTGTCTGAGGATAACACAGTCACACGATTTTCGAGATTTGAACTCATCTTGCAGTCGATTTTGAGGTTTAAATTTGAGTCGATTAAAAGTCCTTTTTTTTCGTATCTGACGTCTTTAATATTAAAAGATGTTCATGTAGGAACCATTTGGATGGTATTGAAATTAAGTAACTTTGTAAATGTAAATGCGGTTTCTTTGTGTTATTATGTCACAACTTTGGTGCTCACTGCAGCATTGTAGGATTTTCCCAATATCTCAATAAAATTTATAGTAAACAATTAGCCAGCTAATTTTAATTACCTTCCATAGAAATTCAATTTCAGGACGGATAATAGAATCTCTTCTTAACTATGGGAAATTCTCTAATGTGAAATTAAGACATTTTCATTGCCACCTAACATTTCATTGAATTTAATGAAAGTTTAGTGTTTAATAGGTTGATGGCTTCATTATTCTTATCAAAGATCTGTGCAAAAAATCCGATGCTAAATCCCCTCCGGCAAGGTTTTCTTCCGACAAAGACGATCGTCTAATTGATTTTGTTATGCAACATAAAATTTTATATGATTTGAAAGACCCAGAATTCAAGAATACTCTTGTAGTAAAACGGGTCTGCATCGTGTGAATATTGGTTTGGTGGTAGAGATGGTAGTCTCTCACTAGTCTCTTCATTGAATCATTCAATGGGATCAGAACATTGCCGTGGTACCTGTCATACCTTTGTAGACGGTTCAGTCCCTCAATGTCTCATCTCGGGACAAGACACCATCTTAATAATAAAAAGAAAGGCATTTCTCTGAACTGTCTCACAAAAACTAAAAACCATGTAAAAATGAACAACTTACGTCGGGCGAAAACGTTTTGTTGGAAAACACTTTCACGCAGCGCAATATATTTCACGCTCCTGCCGACGTGTTCGGTTCTGCGCTGCGCAGAAAACACGTCGCTAGGAAACCGTACCATAAGGGACGGACTATTGTATTCGCTTCGGTGTCTGTCACTCTGTCGGTCTGTCCCCATAGAAGGACTTATCCAAACCTGGTCGACCTTACTTCCCCCCCACCCTATTTACAGTTTCCTCGTCTACGTTCCTGCGGTGACGGCCCCAACCCCCGAGCTGCGCATCTGTCACCCTCACCCCTCCTCCCTGCACCGACTGCGCCGCATGGAGGCGGCCATGACCGCCGAGCTGCGGCCCAAACTGCGGCTCTTGCATCCCGTCACCTCGGCCATGTGCACGCAGTTCCCCGACCCGCGGCTTATACAGTACGATTGTGGTGAGTGCTTTTTTTTATTCCCTGTATATGTGTATAACTGGTTAGGTCAGCCACTTACTGTCAGGTAGACCTGACATGTACACTTGACCAGGTCCGCCTATCAGGTGTACATGATACCTGATAGTGAGTGCCTGGCCTTAGGTGTACTTTCCATCTTTGTACAACCCTGAGCAAATTGGCGATTATTGGTGTGTTTTACATTAGACATCCTATGTGTTCAAAAAATATAACGGTAGGAAATAATATCAACCTGGGAAACGTCTATTGAATTATCTAAAGTAGGTTCTAAAGATATACAAAACAAATCTTTTCTTTATTAGGTCATCACCATTTGGCGAAAGCTAAAATTTATAAAAAAGAGGTTATAATTTTGAGAAAAAAAAGATTAAATAATTAGTTACTATTCTTTTTTTTTAACTTATTACTGTCGAACCTGGATATGAGAGAAAATTTTCTGGGCCCTTCATGCTGGACCCCGATATTAAAGAAACTGGATATATTGGAAACCTGGATATAAGAGAAAAAAAGGTGGTCCCCTGGATTCTCTTAAATCCAGGTTCGACTGTATATTGTTTTCTATTGTGTTAACCCTTTCTGGTCTTTATCCTTTAGGTAAGCTACAATCTTTGGATGTGATACTTCGCAAGCTGAAGGCGGGCGGACATCGGGTGCTGATATTCACGCAGATGACCCGAATGTTGGACGTGCTAGAAGCGTTCCTCAACTTTCACGGCCACATCTACCTGCGTCTGGACGGTACGACCAAGGTGGATCAGAGCTAACTAAGCTGGCATTGAGGATATTTTGGAGAGTTTTTGATGTATCAAGGTATATCTACTCCTACGGAGATGTTGGGATAGATACTTAGATAGTCGTTCCCCCCTGTAAAGATACCTTTCTAGGTAAACTTGGACTAATGTCTTGAGTTGTTTTTTTATTATTATTATTATTATTTATATTTTTTTATCTTTTCCCATTCCAGGTTGACAAGGCCTCGCTCGGCGCTCTGGAGAGCGCGCTGGCCGCCGCGGAAGACGCAACGGACGTAGCTGCGGCTAAAATAGCCAAGGCCGAGGCTGTGGCAGATCTGGCCGAGTTTGATGAGAGTATACCGGTCACCTCCCTGGGCGAGGGGCAAGGGGAGAGCAAGGCGGAACAGGAAGTGGGCGCCCTAATGGAACAGGTGAGCCGAATGGGTTAATTATTTTTTATTTATTTTTTCCAAGGGGGGTTAAAGCCCTTATGGAGCAGGTGAGACGAATAGGTTAATTTTACATCATACATAATCTTAATCGTTCCATCAGTTGGTGGGTTGATGTAAAAAGCCATCATCTTCAAACGGGTTGATTTTAATTTTATCAAGAGGGTTAAAAATGTCGTTCCCCGCTTAATAAACTGCACTAAATTTTTGAATTGACTTGGACTCAAACCATCAACCTTCAAAGCCAGAGTTCACCGTGCTAACCACTGCATCACTTAGGTTGGTCTTTATGTTCGTTTGTATTTCCTAGCATTGAAACAACTGCTACATTAGACTCATGTGGTCTATGTTGTATCAATGTAGCATGTATATTAGATTAAATTAGATTAGATTCTAGGATGTATATTCCGTAGTATGTCCCTCATCAGGTGGGCGATAAGAGACACAACACTCCAATTTAGATGCTGGGTCAGAAAGTATCCCGTTAAAATATTTGCAGTACGAGTACAATTTTTTGTCGATGGTAGGAATGGAAACTTATGCAAAGAAAAAAAAAAAGTGTTTAAGTTAGACTGATCCCCGATTGCTCATATTTCAATCCCCAGTTTTATTTTAAGTTCATGTTGTATAATTTGATCTCTAACACACATCTCGTTCTCTCTCCACAGCTGTCCGGTGTAGAGCGCTGGGCCGTGTCGTTTTACGAGGCCAAAATCGCGGCCAACGGCGCCGGCACGGAGGCCGCAGTCGCCGCAGCCGAGGCCGAATTAGCCGCAGTCAAACGAGACTGGGAGCTGGACCGGCTGGCCTCGCTAAAACGAGAAGAAGCGAGACGGGCCGAAGCCAAAGCCGAATCCCGAACCGAGCTGTTGACCTTCGCAAGGGAGGATGCAACCAATCAGGTGAATGAAAAGGGGCGAGGGGGCGTGGTCAATGGGAGACGGGCGGACCAATCACGGAAGAGGAAATTGAGGGGAAAGGAGAGAAGGGTGACGAAGCGAGAGCGGCGATTGAGGGGAAGGAGTGAGGCGCGGGATGTTGAGGCGAGAGAGGGGAAATTTAATAGGAAAGCTAGGCAGGAATCGGAAAGCAGCAAAGGAAATGTAGAGGAAGGAAATAGGAAAGTCACCCGGCGGCTGCGAACCCTCAGCGGGCGAACTGTGTCGAACGGGGTCCCCGAATCGCCGGCGGGAAAGAACACCTCCAGTGCGGCGAAAATCAGCACCGACGACGAAACATGTTTGGCGGAGCCGGGAGCTAAGCGCGGGCGATTTAGAGATCGCCCGGCCCGCGGGATGAGGCCGGAAGAGAGCGCGGGGCCCGGCGACAAACGCGCGGTTAGGAAATATCAAATGCGAAAGCGAAAACGGACGAAAAGTGATAGTGATGAGGAATCGTGTTCGAGTGATAGTGACAGCGATGGGGAAGTGAGTGACAGTGAACTTATTGCAAGTGATAGTGAGGTAGATGTGGAGGAGGATGTGAAAGAGTCTCGTAGACCGAGGAGAGATCTGAGCGGAAACGGAGGGAAAGAGTTGGGTGTGAAAGGAGCTTTACGAGGGACTGATGGTGTGAAGGGACTTACAGATGCTGTGAGAGAGAGGACTTCCCGTGTGAGTGTAAGCGAGAGAAATGGGGAAGTAGACGGCGCAGAAAGTGAAAGTAGCGCGGGAGCAAGGAGCAGTATGCGTGCAACGCGACGGAGAACAGGTGTTCACCCGAACGTGAACGAAACGGGAGTTTTGTCGACGAAAAATTCACCCGCTAAACTCGACCCTAGTAATTCAACGCCGGGGAAACTTGCGTCTAATTCAAACTCAAAACCCGGGTCTAATTCAACTTGGCCGAGCGCGAAACTTGCTAGTCCTAATTCAAAACTTGGTTCGAACATTCCGCCCACGTCCGGTCCTAATGCAAACTCAAAACCGGGGTCTAATTCAACTTTGCCGAATGCGAAACTGACATCTACTCCTAATTCAAAACTCGGCCCCAATGCGGGCCCGAAACCGGGCGTGTTGCCCAAACCGGGCCCTGGATCTCACTGTGAAGAAATAGAATGCGTGAACCTGTCGGATAGTGATGCAGAGAGCGACTCGCTCACGTTAAATCAGAGGCTGAGGCTGGTCAGATGAGAACGGAGGGCGTGTTGGCGCGATCGCTCGCGGACGCGTCGACATTTGCGACCCAGACGGTGGATTTGAACCTCGTAGGCATGCTGGGTTGGGTTTGAGTCCTGAGACCTGGTTTCTAGAAAGGCGGTTTGATTAAGCATGCTGCATTAGGTTTGAGTCCTTAGGCTGTTTTTTTAGAAGGGTGGTCTTGACATTTACGACTTTGACTGATTCTACAGGCTAGTTTGTCTCTAAAGGTTTGTCCACATATATTCGACGACCTTCGCGTCGAGCGATATGAATTTATGGCGGATTGACGGCCGATCGACTATGTTTGGACTCACCTTAATGTGTCTTTGAAATTTGTATTTATTAAATTGAGATTTCCTTAAGATGCACCTGTGTTGGGGTGTCTAGGTCCCTTTGAAAGAATTAAAACTGACGTTTACAATGACATGGGGTAGATCTATCCCCCCTTTCTTTTTCCCCCACTTTCTAACTCGAAAGTTACCCTTTTTTTTCACAAATATTACTTGAAAAAGGCCGCCCACCATTCGTCTAATTCTGGGTATTAAATTCTGTACCCAATTATTTTCTTTGTCTCCTTTTATATCCTGATTCCCGGTCGTTTTTTTTTTTTTTTTTTTTTTTTTCTAGCAACGAAGACGAAGGGAAAGAAGAAGACATCGTAGAAGAAGGAGGCCAAAAGTGACGAAACAGAAGGAGAAAAAGGAACAGAAGGAAGAAACACAGACGCCAAAGGGGAAGGAACGGAAGAAAGAAATAAAGAACTCGAAATAGACGAAGGAGAAGAAGAAGAAGAAGAAACGAAGAAGACGCAGAAGAAGGAGAAAACCCGCTTGTAAAAAAATAATCCTGCATGAATTAACTTCATCATAAGAATTAACAAAAGAGAAAATATCTCGAAAACTTCAGTCAAACCTAAAAATATACCTACCATTGGAACAATACATACCGAGAACAATATTGTGAAAATACCACTTAGAACAATATAGTAAAAATACCTAACACATGGAACAAAAATAACATTATAGCGTTGGTCTTGTTCCCTGGCTCATTATTCCCAGAACATTGACAATATTAGTGCAACTGACAATGGTGCAACTGCAGTGAAAAATCATGATGCATGTGCAAGCGGAACTTCAGGAAATAGTAACTTCAGGGAGCCACGCGACACCAATCAATTCCCAGACAATTATAGTCCCCAGCTGTCCTACGTAGTCCCAGATAATGCACAAGTCAGGTGCCAAGGTTCCCACCGGTGGGACAGTAGGACAGTACAGACCTCACAGATTGAAATCAGAGGGGTATTCCACGAAAGTCTGAAGGACTTCTGCGTGGATAACACTCAGTCGTATTGCTTGAAGAGCCCCCGACGACTCCAAGAAGCCTGTTCCTTGAATTGCAGAAGATTTAGTAGTGCTGCTTGAATAGGCCTCAAGAATCCTGTTCCTTAAATGGCAGAAGATTTAGTAGTACTCCTTGAATAGCCCCCAAGAAGCCTGTTCCTTGAATGGCAGAAGATTTAGTAGTACTCCTTGAATAGCCCCCAAGAAGCCTGTTCCTTGGATTGCAGAAGATTTAGTAGTACTCCTTGAATAGCCCCCAAGGAGCCTGTTCCTTGAAGCAACTTTGATCTTTGGACTTCGCATTTCACAAATATTTTGATGTCAAATCAAAGAAAGAAGGACAAGATGGGAGATAGCCAGCCGTTCCGAGAACTAACCTTATGTGGTATACCGATCTTAAGGCTTAAGACAATGAGACATCACATTAACCTTATCTGTTCAGGATAATATTCGCTCCGGGAGGGAATGGAACCCGCGACCCAGCGCTTACAAGGCATAGCACGTTAGATTTTTATTACAAAGTCTGTAAATTGACAAGATATCAGAGACGACTTTCCCACATTCAAAAACCGGGATATCCCAGAAATTATAGCTGCACCAGAAATAGACACCTTAATTAGTTTCCAAGTGATAAAAATTACCCCCAATCATTTACCAACTTATACAGACCTAGTTAGCTACCTACATATAGTAAATAGTTGTAGACGCACTTTTCCCAACTTTTTTATGTAATAGGGTTTTTCAAGATCTTCAGAAATACTGTCTACGCAACGACTATAATGACTGCTATTAGCTTATTACGATATTAGCACGTTTTGAATCCATCATTAAACATGGCTTGTTGGTGTCCCCCCGACTATTATGTCTTTGTTCCTTGATAGTTTTGTTTAGTGTGACAGCCAACGCGATTTAGGGAGAAGGAAATTTTGGTCCCCTACTCCATTTGTAATTTGTGCGTATGCCTAATATGTACTTTTATTAAGATTCTGATCCCACACTCCATGAGTAATGTATTTTAATTCCGGAATACCAGGTCGTTCGCGCCGAATCTATGCTTTACATGCTCAACTTGAACGTTTATTTGGAGACTGACCACAAACTTGTGCGTTTATTAGGAAAATGGTCTTCAATGGTCATCTTCCCTGACGTTTAAAAAAGGGTCTCCCATCCGGGTGCCAACCATGCTCAACTTTGCTTAACCAAATCGTGTTGGCTGTCGCGATGTCTTTGTGATCTATTCAGACATACCTCCTTTTAAATTTGTTGTGTTCACTTCAGCTTCGAAAGAAAAACTTTAATTTGATAATAGGTTGTAATTTCATAAGTTCTCAATTCAATTGAATCAATAAAAGAGATGATATTAAACTATTGGAATAGGGTCAAGTTTTCAAACTTGAAAAATTTGTAAAAATATCCGTTTTAGGGTTCCGCAAGTCGAAAATCCAACTTTTCAAGTTGTAAAGTGAACTGACATTATTTGAGGTCTATGAAAGAATGGAGGTCTTCTGTTTTCCATTAAAAAAAAAAAAAAAATCAATTTTTTCTCATAGACCTCCCATTTAGGCTGAATATTTCCAAGGTCCCATTAATTTACCGTTGGGGTAATTTAATTTGACAGTGAAATATGTAATGATGAAAAACATATTGACAGGAAAGAGTTATGAACCCTGTGTGATTACTCAATGGTGAATTTTGTCTGAGCATATTTCATGAAATCTCTTGCCGTTCCAAATTAAATGAGAGCAGTCTTTTTCAGCTAAATATTCTGCCATCACCATTCGGCTACAGCTGAAGCCACTGCAACAACAACAACAGGAGTGATTTATTTTACTTTTTGAAGTTTTAATCTGAAATAAAGGGGGTTTTTACTCAATTCTTTATGTTGTCTCGTTTTAGCAACCCGAATTTCAACCAGTTATTATTATTTAGTACTTAAGTTTTTTATGTCCCTCCACTGAGTCATTTTAGTGGGAGTTTTCCCCGATCGATTCTCACTCTTTTATCACCTCATTTAGTAATTTTACCAGGAATTCCGCTGTCTAAATCTAACTCCAAATCTCTTTTCTCCTCTCTCTCTCTCATTCAGACTGATCAGTGAGAAGACGATCGAGGAGAACATTCTTCGTAAGGCGAACCAGAAGCGGCTGCTCGGCGACTTGGCCATCGAGGGCGGCAACTTCACCACGGCGTTCTTCAAGAGCTCCACCATACAGGATCTGTTTAATACGGAGGGCCGTCATGTTTTCCGTATGTGTCTCAATCGTGGCTTTATCATCTGATGATTTTATTGTTTTTGAACCTTTTTTGTCTTCAGAAAATTAGCCAAAACAGTGCTTTTGATTTTGCAACCCCCCTTGTTTTGTAGTTTGATTTAAGCTTTTTTGGAACACACAAAGAAAGGAAAATTTTGAAAAAAACCTTTGAGCTTTTGGTGGTTTTTTTATTTGGAAAGAGCATTTTTTTTTTTTTTTTTTTTTTTTTTTTTTTTTTTTTTACGGGGAATTTTTTTTTAAGGGGATTTTTTTGTGGGAAAAACATTTTTTTTTTTTTTTTTTTATTTGTTTTTACGAGGCAATTATACTTAAGAGGAATTGTTAGTAGGAAGATCACCAAACCAGTGGATTCAAATTGAGGGGATAAAGTTAATAATGGACTAGATAGCTAAAGGAAAATCACATTGAGAGCCTTAGAGAGCGCGTAGTCGCCTGGAAAATAGAACCTCCGAAAATGATGTAGAATCTGCAGAAGGTCCCGGGTTCGACTCCCACCATCGACAAAAATTTGTACTCGTTTTTCGATTGCAAATATTTCAACGGGTTACTTTCTGGAAGCATACGTCTAATCAGATTACGTACACAAGTAGGGGATTTTGCTAGTTTTTATGTTTTTTTTTTAACGTTTACGATTTTTTTCTCGTTTGGACGTTTTATAGTTTATTTTTGCAGGATATTTAATTCCAGGCAGGATGATTTGGAGATTTCGCTTGTTTTATTTCTTACACGTTTCATGCACTCTAAACATGTGAAACAGGTGAGATTTTAATTTTTATAGCCTACCTGATAGTGTTATCAAGTGGCTAGTATAAGGTTGCTCATTCTGAGAACCACTGTATCCAAAGTCATCCTGAAGAGATGGTGTCGTGTCGTTAGGTGTCGAAGATCTTGTCGTGACCTAATGGTAACGCAAACACAATGTTGACACCTTTATACCTTCTTGTTATTATCTTAGATATTCAACCTAGTTAGCTTGGTTGGTAGGGAGTCTCTCTTGTAAGAGTTAGGTTGCGGGCTCGATTCCCGCCCGGGGCGGATTTTATCCTGATGGGATAATGTTCGTTCTCGGAACGGCTGGCTTTCTCCTATCCTGTATTCCTTCTCTCTTGATTTTGGGACGATAAGACCATAGCAGTTACAGTTCCCTCTGTCAAACCTCTTAACAAAAAAATACATGTGTTTTTTTTTGGGACAGTAAGACCTTGGCAGGTGCAGTTCCCTCTATCAAACCTCTTTAAAAAAGAAGATAATATATAAGCAATGTAGAGTGCGGATAGTTGGATGGGTAAGCGCTTGGGAACACCACGTAACGATGGCGTTATTCAATGGCTGTTATTTTCGACTGATCTAATGTGTCTTGCACATTGCGTATTCAAATATTTCCAGGCGGTCATACAATTCCCAATTTTCCCGTTAGATAGAGGGATCTGTAACAGGGAGGGTCTTATCGTCCCGAAAAGGAGCAGTTGCAAATGGGTAAAATCATAAATAAATGGTCGATTCCTAAGTAAAAGGTTGGGAAAAATCCAAATCTGAGGCCAAAACTCCGAAAAAATAACTGTAAAAGGTCGAAAATTCATTTTTTAAAGAGTTTTGACAGAGGGAACTGTAACTGCTATGGTCTTATCGTCCCGAAATCGAAGAGAGAAGGAAGACAGGATAGGAAAAAGCCAGCCGTTCCGAGAACGAACATTATCCCATCAGGATAAAATCCGCCCCGGGCGGAAATCGAACCCGCGCATACAAGGCAGACGCACTACCAACTAAGCTAACTAACTCAACCTTTGCTGTTTCTTTAGCAAGGAAATGTCAGGCTGGTATACTCCTTGTTTAACGTCCTCCAGTTAGTATTCTATTCTATAAAATGTTAGTTAAGCAATATACTGCCCTAGGTATTTCACGAAAAGTCCGCCACTGATCGAAGTTATTAATTTATAAATAGCGATTTTATAGCTTTAATAACAGTTATCAAGTTATAATTAGGTTCTTAGCTCGGCTACCTAATGACGAAACAGCCAGCCTAGTTAACTTGAAAGCTAGTGTTGTCTTGTCTTGTAAGAGCTAGATCGCGGGTTCGACTCCCACATCTTTATCCTAAACAGACAAGGTTCGTTCTTGGAACGGCTGGCTTTGTCCTATCCTGCCTTTAGGCAGGACATATTTTATTATACCTTTGACTTACCTGTATGGTTTGCTTAGCTCCAGCAACAGACACTGACGTAGCTACTGGAATAACAGTTCTCTGTTGTACTTGTGGTGATTTGGTGATGACAGCGTGAGATATAACCTGACCACTGCTTGTACTCACATTAATCGTACCCGCCTGTGAGAAGAAAATATTGATCATCAGGAATTCGGGCGAAACATTTGTAGAAAGTAATACAGAAAGTAAATTTTCATTGGTAAATGGAGAAAGCGTTTACCAACAGAAGGTACCACAAGTTATATAGACACGTAACTTCACATCCCGATTCAAAATGGCGGTGGTTCAAAAACATGCCTGAAATGGCCATAAGAATGAGGTTAAGTCCTAAAGTGCGGTGATTATATCGATCGATAATATATGCCTCTTCCCTAAAAAGGGCGGTTTACTTCGTAAATAAAATAAAAATCAAAGTCGGTAGCGAATACTCACATGGGGTATCTGCTGTTTGATGACCTGCTGAATCTGCTGCATGGTCATCGTGCCCGTCAGACTTTTGCCGCCCCCCGCCACTATCAACTGCGTCGTGCCGCCAACGCCCGCCGCCTTCACCACCTTGGCGGTCGTCGTGCCACCAGTGGGAGCGGCAGAGGAGGCCTTCCGCTGGGCGATCAGTTGCTGTTGGAATTGAATTTGGCGGAACTGGGCCGCCGTGGGTTTGATTTGCGCCGCGCTGAGAGTTTTCACCTGAAGGAGGAGAAACAGGGAGTTTGATTTAATTGATTTACAATTAAATACAAGAGATCAGTTTACGAATTATATGTTTATATTATAAATTATAAATATCTGTGGCAGAAGCTCCGGCTTTTACGGATGGGTATATCATTTGTTTTGCTTGTGCCAAAAGACCGAAGATAAGGCAAGTAGCAGGAACAAGATAGCAAACAGCAGCACAAGACAGAAGTGTATGGAAAAGTATGGAGGAGACCTTTGTTCAACTATGGACTAGAAACAGCTGATAATGATACCATTTGTTAACTATTTATTTGATGAGGGAATTGTTCTGAAAAACCAATAAATTGAGACTTACAATACAGAAGAAAAAAATTATTTTATTGAATCTAACAGGAATCTACACAGTAGCGACCGTAACCTACCTGCGGTAGTGCGGTATAATGCCAGCGGCCTGGGGCGGCAAAGTCTTGACAAGGGTAGTGACCTGGGTAGCGACCGTAACCTACCTGTGGTATAATGCCAGCGGTCTGGGGCGGCAAAGTCTTGACCAGGGTAGTGACCTGGGTCCCCGGCTGGATCGCTCCCGAGGTCTGAGCGAGTAGCGACCCTACAGCGGCTTTCTGAGTAGCGGACTGTTGCTGGGCCGCCGCCTGTTGAAGCATTTGCCGCTTCAAGATGGCCATTTCCGCGTCCGTCACTGTGCGAGGTTTAGCCTGTGGGGAGAAGAGACGGGAATGAATCTAATATAAAAATCTAAATCATGATTTATTTGTGGTGAAGCTGAGAGCTTCTTCACAATTTTTGTGGATATCACAGCATTACTAAGAGCCTCATGTACTTTTTCTGACATCTATAATTTTTTTTTTTACTCTGGTAATGCCGCCACTAGTCGCTACTCGATTAAAGTAGCTACTCAATTGTCTTCACGAGGCTGACTGCACCCCGAACTCCAAGCACAGAGCCGAAAAAAAACCTCGGCCCCACCGGGAATCGAACCCGGACCTCCTGCGTGCAAGCCTAGTGTGATACCCACTCGGCCACGGAGGCTACTTGTGGCATGGAATATTTATTATATCCATTCGCTTTAGAAAAAAAAGTTTTTTTCTCCCCTTTTTAGGCGCTAATTTTTATTTCATTTTTTTCATAGGTAGGTATTTAAGCTTTAATTGTCTTCATTTTAATTGTCAGCCTTTAGTCATAGTTTACAAGTTTAAAACTATCACCAAAAATCGAGATACCTACCTACCGTCTTCTGTTGGTATTTATGGAATTTCTGGCAAAGTTGACATTAATTAGTTATTTAATTTCAAAATTCCGAGATAGAATAGAATACACCTTGTTTATCCTGTTGGGATAGGACTGAAAAGTCCCTTTTCCCCTGCAGTCTAACCAAGGTCCCATATATTTTGACAAGTTGCCCAGACAAGAGATGTCCAGTTTTGGCACCGAAAATCCGATTCGTCCTCTTTTGGGACCGTAAGGTATTTGTCCTGTTTATCCTCTATCCTATTTTGTCTAGTTTTGGACCCGAAAATGCTATTCAAAAATAGGCTTTTTTTATTTTCAGAACCGAAGTTGGCCAAAACGCGAATTTTCGTCCATGTTTGGTACCGTAGCTGATACTTACGCCCCTTTATACGCCTGACGATACATTTTTTACACCTGACGATACTTTTTTTACGCCTGACGATCTTTTCAATCGATTCGCCTTAAAAAGACGAATCCAGATACTTATATCAAAAACTCAATTTCCGAAAATTAAGCCTTGGTCCACTTTTGGAATTGGGCTGCTTAATTTAAATTTATTCTACATTAAAAAAAAAAAAAAACTATTCAAGGATTAAAAAAAAAGTCCCCCATACACGATTTCAAAACTCGTCCTCCTCCTCTTCCTCTCCCTCATGATACGAGGTAGCTCGCAGGAATTGCTGAATGTGTAGGGCCGCTAATCTAGTCTCGGTAGCGTCTATATTGTTCCTCGCGAGCCGCTGATCCTCCTCGTACGTCGCTACTAGGTAGCTACCTTCTTGAGCCGAAACTAGATCGCTACTCTGCACAGCTATCAAGTTGACACCCTCTTGAGCGGCTTGGTCACTCTGGGTTGCTACTAGGTAGCTACCTTCGCTCTGAGCAGAAAGGTCGCTCCTCTCGCTTTGAACAGCTACTAGGTCGCTACTTTCATTCTGCAAAGATCCCAAGTCGCTCTCATTTTGCATGGCTACCACACCTTCCTTTTGGTTGCTATTTTGAGCGGCCTGGTCTTGGTCCGGGATGATAACTAGGTTTCGGGTAGCTACCAGGACGCTACTGGTCGCGCCGGGAGCGGCCTCTGGAATTCCGGAACCCGACACGAGTTCCGAAAGACGCTCTCATGTCTGGAAGAAAAAAAAGGGCGGGAGTTAGGAGAAGTGATCTTGGTTAAGTGGAAGAGAAGGCTATGGTAAGTCACTCTCGCCAGTTGTTGTCGTTGTAGCGGCTTCAGCTGTAGCCGAATGGTCATGGCAGAATAAAGAAAGGATATCTTTTTTTTTTCATACACCGGGGTGATGGAATATTGCCATGTTTAATTGGCTCGTCCTGAACCGCAGCATCCAATCAGACCACAAGCGTCCAATGTAGCAGTTGTTTCATTGCTACGAAATAAAAACCGCGGTAAAACACTCATCTTAAAAAAAAGCAGATGCCAGCTAGCTAGGCTGGTTAGGGTTAGCTGTTCTCCTCCCTGTTTATAGTACCTCAGCTAGACACTAGTCCACTCTCTGTTTAACGTCCCCCAGCCAAACGAACTCTAGCCAGTCACACACTAGAACTCTACTTTTTTTTATTTTTAAAGAGGTTTGACAGAGGGAACTGTAACTGCTATGGTCTTATCGTCCCGAAATCGAAGAGAGAAGGAAGACAGGATAGGAGAAAGCCAGCCGTTCGGAGAACGAACATTATCCCATCAGGATAAAATCCGCCCCGGGCGGGAATCGAACCCGCGGCCTAGCGCTTACAAGGTAGATGCACTACCAACTAAGCTAACTAGGCTGGCAGAACTCTACTAACATCGCGTCGACCGTTTGATTTCTTTATTATAAGTTACCTGGTCAGGGTTGGACTGATGATGTATCACATGATGCTGTTGGGTAGCTTGTTGAGATTGAGACACAGCCACGGCTATTATTGGTTGGCTGGATGTCTGTCTGTTCGTTTGTTTGTCTGTCTGTTGGTCGTTTGTTTTAATTTTATTATTGTTTATTTCAATTTACCTGGTCAGGGTTGGACTGATGATGTATCACATGGTGTTGTTGGGTAGCTTGTTGTTGAGATTGAGATACAGCCACGGCTACGATAGGTTGACCGGATGCGGATTGAATGCGCACCGGAGATGGTCGCATTGTACCTGAGGAAGGGAAGCGTAAACGGGGTTTTAGAAAAAATAATAGAAAGTAAAAAGTAAAGTTATTGTTGTTGTATGGTGAGTTTTAATAAAATATAGGTCCCTTTTTCAATGAAATATAAAAAAGCCAAAGCCAGCGACAACACATTGATCTTTTCTGTATTCTGCCGATTTCTGCCAACACTATTCGGCAAAAGCTAAAGCCGCTAGTTATTGTTGTTGTATGGTGGTGAGTTTTAATAAAATATATAGGTCCCTTTTTCAATGAAATATAAAAAAAAGCCAAAGCCAGCGACAACACATTGATCTTTTCTGTATTCTGCCGATTTCTGCCAACACTATTCGGCAAAAGCTAAAGCCGCTAAAACAACAATAATAGCACATTGAATGCGCCAGTTCTCAATGGACGACTCAAGTTAGACAATAGTGCTTATTTATACTGCTCGCCTAGGACTGAAAAGTCCCTTTACTCCAGCAGTAGGCTACTACTATTGTTGTGGTCAAATTCTCACTCTACTAACATCGCGTCGACCGTTTTATATCTTTATTACAAGTTACCTGGTCAGGGTTGGACTGATGATGTATCACATGGTGTTGTTGGGTAGCCTGTTGAGATTGAGATACAGCCACGGCTATTATTGGTTGGCTGGATGTCTGTCTGTTCGTTTGTTTGTCGGTCTGTTTGGTCGTTTGTTTTAATTTTATTATTGTTTATTTCTATTTACCTGGTCAGGGTTGGACTGATGATGTATCACATGATGCTGTTGGGTAGCTTGTTGTTGGGATTGAGATACAGCCACGGCTACGATAGGTTGACCGGATGCGGATTGAATGCGCACCGGAGATGGTCGCATTGTACCTGAGGAAGGAAGCTACAAACCAAGCTAACTAGGCTGGTTTACTTTCTTAATATGGTACTCACCAGTTCGGATACATTGACAGTTCGCTGTTGCTGTAGAGTTCTCACAGGAGTAGCCACCTGTCTTACTGTCTGCTGTTGCACCAGGGTACCATGCTGCGTCTGTTAACAGAGGATACTATTTGGTTAGAAGTGTTTCACTTTCGTCCCGAGCAGGAATCGAACCCGCGACCTAGCGCTTACAAGGCAGGCAGTGATGCACATTCCAAGCTAACTAGACTGGCTTCTTGGGTTTCAAAAAGATTTAACGTCACAAAATATTTTGCGAGGTTTTTCGTGACGTGGGTTGTCTCTTCGTTAAGCGACAAGCTACGTGTCTACTCAAGCCAGCAGCTCGCGATTGTGCCAATGGTCACCCACCCGGATATGAAACCACTACACCACCGACAATGGTTAAATTTCGTCACCAAAAACAGTTTCTATAGCAGGTATACAGTGACGTTAAAACCGTATCAAACAAACGCAATGCAGGGTCCATCCACACTTGGTGGAAATGTCGCACAATAATATCATCCGACATTTTCAACACTGGTGTGTACCCTGCTTGTGTGACGTTAATTTAGACACAAGAATTGGCTATAAGGTTATCAATAAAATCGAAGTTTAATCTAATGATTGATTCACATATCGCGCAATATTTGTGCCCAATTTTTACGTCATTACAACACAAACAGCAAAATTACCTTGTTGTATAGCGGCTGTGACCTGAGACAGGAGTGCCTGTTGCTGTTGAGAGACGCTACTGGAGGTCGCTCCGGTAGCTACCTTGATAGTCTGAGCGGTGGGCCGAGCCACTCCGCCGCTACTCGGGGTCGCTGTCACTACCTGGGGGGAAGGAAACAAGGATCGAAACAACTTAGAAACAAATTGAATTTTCATAGCGAGAAGCTTTTTGGTGACCCAAAGGACCAAAAGAACACAACCCCGACCTAAACTTCCGACTATGGTACAAGATGATAGATAAGCTCCTCCACAAAGGGAATTTGACAAAAAAAAAAAAGTATTTATTTTCTTTAAATTTAAAAGCTTCATTTACAGCCAGCCTAGTTAACTTGAAAGCTAGTGTTGTCTTGTCTTGTAAGCGCTAGATCGCGGGTTCGACTCCCACATCTTTATCCTAAACAGACAAGGTTCGTTCTTGGAACGGCTGG
>NW_007377599.1:57517-61141 GCF_000475195.1 Diaphorina citri
GGATTCCCAACTCAGGAACCTACTCTGCCACGGTAACTGTTGTCCGGCCTGGGCCGCCTGTTGCGCCCTGTAATGATCTTGCTTGTACCTGGCGCTAACTTGTTGCTCGAGACTGACGACGCCGAGAGTCAGTGCGCGTACCGTAGTGGAGCGGTTTTCTGTTGATGCCGCAACCAGGACTTGCCTGCTGGTGAGCGGCGGCCAAAGCCTGAAATGAAATTTTTTTTAATTTTTTTTTTTTTTAATTTTTTTTTTTTTTTTTTTTTTTCAAGATCGATAAATGTTGTAAATCAAAAATATCCTTGGGCCGTTATTCCGGACCAAAGATCCGCTATTTAGGGCTATCCAGGGAAAAAGCTCAAAAGGAACTAGCGCTTCCCACGACTTTACCTCTAGCCACTAGTAGCTCAAATTTTGCAGACAGCTTCCATAATTAATGATGAACAAAAGTGTCTGCGGGCCGAACCTCGAAAAATGTACGGCCGGGTTCGGCCACTATTTAATGCCGATTCTTTGAAAAAGATTTCGCAATGCACAGGCCTTTAGATTTCAGCCAAAGTCGCTCGAACTTGGCACAGAGATTATAAATTTTGTAGATCAAAAGCCTGCTTACCTGCTGTTGCTGTTGGGCTGCGGCTAAAGCCTGCTGTTGTTGGGCGGCCAGGGCTTGCTGTTGTTGTGCCACAGCTGCGGCTTGTTGCTGTGCTGTTTCCGCCACCTGGGCCGCAGCAGCGGCACGGCGCTGTTGTATCAACAGTTGAGCCGCCTGCTGCTGCTCGGTGGTACCACGTGACGCCTGGGGGAGGAAAAAGTTGGTATTAGGATGGTAGAACAAACGGAATGTGTCCGAAATATAGTTTTTGTTTGTTCGTCTGTCAGTCTGTCGGATTGGCTGTCTGATCGACTGATTGATAGTTCGTTTGTCTGTTTGTTGACAGTGGAACTTATAACAACGGAGGTCTTATCGTCCCGAAATCAAAGAGAGAGGACGGGATACGAGAAAGCCAACAAAATATGGTATTGGTTTTGTTGGCTTTATCGAGAAACCTCCGTGGCCGAGTGGGTATCACACTAGGCCTGCACGCCGGAGGTGCGGGTTCGATTCCCGGCGGAGCCGAGGTTTTTTTTCGGCTCTGTATTAGGAGTTCGGGGTGCACTCAGCCTCGTGAGTACAATTCCGTAGCTACATTTATTATTATTATTATTTTTTTTTTTAATTTACAATATACATTTTATCCATTCTCCTATCTATGCTTATTCTAAGGATCAAATATGACAAGATGAGACATTAATCAAGTAATTGAGTAGCTACTTTAATCGAGTAGCGACCAGTGGCGGCATTACCAGTGTAAAAAGATTCTTGAAATATGGAACAAATCCCCGATTCACTCCGACGAAGAGCGACTGAGATTTTAGCGGAAAAGAGAGAAGGGTTTGGTCACGCTTGGTGTGACTTTAACGTAGGACTTGGACTTTAAATGTATGACTTGACTTGGGCTAGAACCACCGACCTCCAGATCCAAAGTCCAACGCGTTAACCACTGCACCACTGAGGTTGGTTCATTCACTCACCTGTAGCAGGGCCATGTCCTCATGGATAAGCCACTCGGGGCCGGGGTCCGGCTCCGGTGTAGCCGGGGGCTTCGAGCCGACCGCCCCGCCCGGGGCTTTCAACGCGGCCCCCGCTGCCAGAGCGCTAGACGGGAGACTGGCAGATCGGCCGGAACCGATACCGCCCGACCGGTACTTGGCCAGACGGACCTCGTGACGGAGTTTGAGTAGCGCCGGCGAGGGACGGTCGAATAGGGAGCGGGGAACGGCCGGCGGTACGTCGTCCCGATGACGGATCTTGCTTAGCGGTTGACCTGTGGGGAGAAGGGGAAAGATAGAATATAATGTACTTTTTTTATATACTGCCAGCATAGGACTGAAGAGTAGACTACTAATTTAATTGTGGTCAAATTCTCAATTTCTACTGAGGATAACTTACCATAGCTCAGCTGGGATCGAACCCACGCCCCCCTGTTTACCAGTCGAGCGTTTTGACCACTACACCACCAAGGTAGAAGGTAGGTTCACTCACCACCATTGTCTGGCTAGGGGACGTTAAACAGAGAGTGGACTAGTGTCTGGCTGTGGGACTATAAACAGGGAGGAGAACAGCTAACCCTAACCAGCCTAGCAAGCTGGCAGTTCTTCAAAGGGTCTCTTCTTTTGAAGAATAAGCACAAGACCTCGCGATTGTTGACTGCGGTTCAGGACAAGCCAATAAATCATGGCTAGAGACCATCACCCCGGTGTATGGCAGAAAAGAAAAGAAAAAAATCCTTTCTTTATTCTGCCATCGCCATTCAGCTAAAGCTGAAGACGCTACAACAACTCACCGTCCGAATTGACCTCCTGTCGCAGTCGCTTCTTGTCGCGCCGTACAATAGGCGGTAAGGACGCCTCGCTCATAATGTCTGGTTCGTATAGGAACAGTAGGGAGAAATCAATGTAGACGTCGTTGTCATCTTGAGGAGGGGTAGGGGGACTCCACAGCTGAGGAGGGGAAGGGATGATTATTAAACGTTATTTCTTTTTTTTTATTATTATTTATACTGTCGGCTAAGACTAAAAAGTCCCATTCTGCCAACAGTTTAAACAGGCCTCATTTATTTACATCAAACATAAGTACATACATAGGTTTAACAATGAAAAGGATGGAGAAAATTATAACACCTTAGTAATGCTGTGATATCCACAAAAGTTGTGCAAAGGCTTTGCTTCGTAATTTGCTGTTTACTCACCGCATTGGCTTGTTTCTCCTTGGCTATTCGTTCTGCTAGTTTCTGTGCCACTTCTACAGGGGACAAAGGTTGATCGTACAAGATTTGAGAGCTATTCAGCACTTCAGCATGTGTCCAGAGGTTCTGAAAATATAATAGCTTAGGGTATAAATAGTGCTTATTTATTTATATTTCAGTAAGATTAGAAATCAGTGTACAAGTGTGCATTGCGGCCCGTTTTTATTTTGTAGCGTAGACCAGGGGTTCCCAAACTTTGTTTTTCTACGCGGCCTTTCTTTTTTTTTATTTTAATTGTGAACGCTCCGCGGCCCCTTTACTGTATTTCATGTGGTTTTCCCGGGGGTCTTGAAGTCCTTCACAGTCCCTTCGAGGACCCCAGTTTGGGAATCACTGGTGTAGACTGAACTTGAATTTTTTACTTTCCTTATCCTATAGGAAGGAAAGTAATGTAATCGGGTCAAATTTTCGATGGTCCCTTTTTAGTGCCAAAACACGTTTTGAGGTCCCTAGAGCCTAAATACAAAGTTTCAGCCATTGGTCCGTGTGTGTGTCTGTCTGTGTGTCTGTCTGTCTGTAAACAAAATATCTAGAGAACGGTAAGAGCTAGAGACTTGAAATTTGGTATGTAGCTGTCAAATGTGACAAGGATGCGACACGAAACTTTTGGTTAAGACCGGTGCAACGGTTGGCGGCATTTTACCGCTTTTTGGCGGTTTTCGGTGCAATTTAACAATATCTCGGGAACGGTATAAGCTAGAGACTTGAAATTTGGTATGTAGACTATGTAGTTCATAAATGTGACAAGGATGCAACACAAAACGTTTGGTGAAAATAG